>NC_045698.1:51781256-51966979 GCF_009834535.1 Camelus ferus
GTTTTTGTTTTTCAGCAGAAGTATATAGTAGATCTTCAGTAATAATTTAGCATTTGGGGGAGGTATTTATATATTCAGTAATGTGGAACAGCTGCAAATGTAGAGAAATAACCCTTACTGATAGGCCTATAAAAGCAGCCTGTAATTACATTCCTGAATGATTTGAATAATAGTGTGTCTGATACAGTCCAAGATAAGTGGCTTTTACTTTTCTTTGATATTAGGGTCATACACTGTACGCATCTATTTTTATTCCATGTTCTCCTCTCTCTGGTAATAAATTAATTTCTTAGTGTTAGTTGGGCATGTGCCCTACAGCTAAATTCATTTTCTTTTCCTTTGAAGAGAAACAAAGTTTTTCTAAGTAGCACAATAACATTTTTCCATGTTTAGGTCAGGTTTCTCATGTTAAAATAATACTTAATGGAATGGAAAAATCAATTTTCCATACATGCCTTGTCCTGTGTTCAGAAAATTTCTGGTAAGCTTTTTAAAAGAGGAATAGAGGTAAGAGAAGTTAACTTGACTGATGTATGATTAAGTAATAATTAATAAATGATTGGCCAGTGCATAATAATCTAATATATCTTAAAGCTTAAGAACTATTTTTCACTGCAAACATCAAAATTCGACACAAGCAACAAAACATGCAACATCATAGTTGGTGGTAACACAACGTTCAATCAGCTTCGGACGTGGAGGACAAAATTAACAGAAAAGATTAAATCTTTTTTCAACAAATGTTATTTTAAAAACCTCTTATTTCCTACTGTCATACATTTAATTATAATAAATAAAAGCTAAAAACCATCATCTTGGGAAAGAAGTCTCAAAGGAATTGCTTCCGCTCTGAAGAGGAAACCCACAGCAAGGGAGAGAACTACTCACCACAAAAGGCCAGGCTTTCTTTACCATGACCTCTTTCATCTTCCCATTTCTTACAAGTTTACACACATATTTGCTTTGCTTTGGCAGTGACCTTCTTTTTGCCATAATAATTACTAGTTAACTATAATTAGCATCTGATACAGTGGATTTTCCATTGTGGAGAATTTTTATTATAATAACAAAGTATCATGACTACCATCTCCCAGTTAGGACTTAGATTGGCATATAGTTGATTAAGCCAAATAAGAAATATTTTTGCAATGAAAACCTCACAACTAAAAATTAATAACAATCTCTTTTTAAAAAGTAGCTCCTTTTCATAATCTAGGAAAGGGAGAGATGATAATGGTCTGTTAGTAACCACGAGTCCTCTAAGTAGTACAGAAATGAAAAGATGAAGCAGTAGCAGGGCATACCTTAAAGTTTAATTTAAAAATTAAAGCAACTCATACGCAGGGGAGAATTGAATAAAAGAGTAAGATGGGACATGGCTGGGCAATGGAAGCACAAAATACTGTCAAACTTTAATTAAAAAATGTTTTCAATTTAAGCAGACCCAGGCCAGTGATTTTTCATTATTTTTACCACAGTTCCATGACTACTGACATTTTCATCAGAACAAATACAGGATTTTTCCCAAATTTAAAATGACAAAATTATTTTTAATTTTAACTTATAATTTCTTCCTCCTCTATACTCAAGGAAATTTGAACTTAGTTGGAATTGTTTCTTAGCCTGAGGCTTGAATATACTTTAAGTTTTTAAACTGTAAAAAATACATATTAAAAAAATAATATAGTTCTTCCTCCGTATTAGAAAACAATCTTTATCACAGACATATTATCATTTGTTTTGGGAATCAGATTACATATTCATGAACCTTCCGGCACATGATTTAGTAAAACACTTGTTTTAACAAAAACTCTCAAAGCAATCTGTCCTTGTAGACAAACTAGAAGAAAACTGGTTCTCTGGCAGTAGAAGACAAGCAGACTGGAAAACAAAACCAAAATGCCCTAGCCTAGTATCAATTAAAAAGATAAAAGCCACTTGAGAGAAATGGAAATCAAATTCAATTACAACTGTCCATCACTATGATGCACAATTATCCCAATAATCCCAAATACTATTTTAGTAAATTTCAGACTGAGAAAATCAGACTTTGCTTCATGAATTATGGTTTGTTTTTTCTTCATATTGTCTTAAAACTGACAGAGTAACCTCTTGTGCCAAAAGCAGGTGTGACAGAAACTGTTGATTTTCCGATTAATTTCCTATAACACAAACAGGGTCAGGACCTCCTTCCTAATCATGGATAGTTCTAACTTCATTAGTTGTCAATCTTTGTCAACAGCAAAAGCTTTAAGGCTACTTGCTAGCGAGTTTCCATATTCCTTAGATAAGAAGCTTCAAAAAACTAATGATAAACACGTACTTCAGATGGTAAATCTGGTTTGCATATTAAAAAATGCCTTTTCCTTGCCTCACTCTGCCTGCCCAAATTCAAGTGCATTTACACATGGGCTTCCTTCTTCCTACCCTTCAGTCTGTAAATCCCTGAAGGTGTAGGGGTCTTAGTTAAGTGGCTTCTTGATCATAATGACAAACTTATTACCACCTTTTTTTGCTGGTCATAGAACATTCCATGCTGGCTACCCATAATAATCTGCACAGACCTTAGTTTAATGCTGCTGTTGCCACTGTCTTTACTCTGACGTTGTGAGGCTTTATTTATTCCTTAGGGTGTTTCAGCTAACAGTGATTCATGGCGGGCCCCTAGATAGCTTTGCTAAGCAAATATCTCAGGATGGAAGCTGGCCACACCAGAAAGATCAACCATGTGCTTAGAGGGTTGGGGCCCTGGGACACTGATATCAGCCTGACCTGGAGGAAAGGGCTGGAGAGTGAGATCAACCATGTGGCAGTAATTCAGTCAACAGTACCTATGTAGTAAAGCCTCAATAAAAATTCTGGACATCTAAGCTTGGTGAGCTTTCCTGGCTGACAACACTCTCGTGCATACTGCTAACTTAGATGCCAGTAGGGTACCATGGAAGCTTTGAGTTTGGAAGCCAATCAGAATCTCCTCCATACGTCTCTTTCTTTGGTTGATTTTAATTTGCATCTTACGGCTATACTAAAACCGTAATCCTAAGTATAGTGCTTTGAGTTCTGTGAGTGATCCAGTGAGTGATCAGACTTGAGTGGTTTTAGGTAATCTCTAAACTTGTAGCTGGCCTCAGCAGCCTTGGACAGACTTAGCAGTCTGGAGGACTGTGCCCTAACATCAAGTATGGTTAAGTCCAAGAAGCACATTGTATCAAACTGGAGTTTCCTTTTTGCAACTCTAGTTTCTTTTTCATGGACTGTTCTTGGAATTACTTACTATTCCTCAATATATTACTGCTCTACTCCATAATGATTGCTTTTCTTAAAGAACCTTCCTGCATCTTCCTAAATTAAATTCTTCTTGGGGTTTGTGATCCACGAGGATCAAATTGGTTACATTAGGGCAGCTAAGTCCGGGCTTTCTCACTAAAGTACCACAAACAAGTCAGAGGTGTGCCGTGCACCTGCCTCTTCCATTAGCCTCAGGAAAGTCAGGTGGCCCCTGTGACTCGAGCTCCTTGGCTGAGTGTCTCAACCTCCTGCAGCATCTCTGTTTACACCAGAGCAACCACTGCAAATACCACAAATATTACCACTTTTTCTATATGTACCGACACATGAAAAAGGAATCATTTCTAGAGTTCCTCATGACAGTATGTCACTAGCCTACTTGTCTAGCATCAGCCTTGGTTAGTCCAACCTGCATGTGCTAACCTAGAGCCACATTAAACCACTGTTTCTCCAGTACTCCAACATTTCTAACATCAGAAGTGAACACATTTATCCTTATTTCACATTTATCCTTATATGCAGATTTTCTCCCCCTCCTCTTTTCTAACCCCTCCAGAAGCCTAATATTCTGAGGACTGCTGTTCTGCCTTCCAGGGGTTTGATGTGTAACAATTTGAAACTCTTAGTCTAACAATAATCTAGTAAAAGGAATTCACTGAAAATTAATTTTGTTCACTAAAATACTACAGTGGGAACAAAAATGTTTCTTCATTTTTAGCCACCTGTTGGCCAACTGCCAACTAATCTCATGGAAGACTGAAATAAATACTGTACTTATACATAATCTTAATCACACAATTTGAAAAAAATAAGGGCTTTCCTTACAATGATAATATTTATTAGAAATTATGTTTAAAAATCTCTGTATTCTGAATATATAATTCAAAGGGTAAAACCAAATAGTGAAAATTTTCATTTGAAAAATATTTAGTGTGAAACTGTTCTTGGAGCTTCACTGTAAATATTTTTGTAATTTCAAAAAATAAAACCTACCCATACTCTACCAAATGTAAAGAAAACAAACTTAATAATCGACTGAAATAAATAAAAATCATCTATGAAATGGAAGTCATCAAATAAGCTAAAAAATGTTTCATCTAATTATTTTCATAACTTCTTCAAATCATCCCAGCATAACTAATTTCATTGCTTCAAAATTTCATAGATTCACAGAATATTAGAGTTAAAAGGAAACATAGGGATCTACTTTGCCATCATTTTAGAGTTGAGAAAACCAAATGAGTTGCTCAATATCACTCAACTAATTAATAGTGTTCATTCACAAAGACAGATATTAGACGCTAGAAGTCAATAAAAAGGAATTCTAGTCATTCATATACATACATAACCTGTCTATTAAAAAATGACTGCCTTCTGGATAATATAGTATACTTTGATTAGAGAAACTCTGGAAAATACTGAAAAATAAAAAGAAGAAAAATATAAATCATCCATAATTTCATCACTCAGAAAACCTGTTAACATTATAATGCACTTTCTTTTAGTCTTTCATTTTCCTTATATTAAAAACATAGTATGAGTGTACAATTTTATAAAATTGGGATAATATATGTAATATTTTGTATTGTTTTATCACTTCATATTATATCACATTTTCATCTCATTCAAGTATCCAATAAAAACAAATTAAAGACTACACAACACTCTTTGATTTGACTCTGCCACAGTTTACGTAGCCATCATTCTTCTATCACTAGACACTGTGGTCATAAACAACCATGCACATAAATCTTTGTATTTCTAATTACTTCCTTAGAAGAAGAATCTAAACCTGAGATTACTGGGTCAAAGAGTATGTATATTTTGATGACTCTATACATACATGGCCAAATTGTCAATCAGAATGATGTCCTAATTTACACTGTCATCAGTGGAGCAGCATATAATACCTGTTTCACTGTGTCCCTCACCAATAGTAGACATTGGTTTTCATAATTTTTGCTAATGTCACAGGCAAAATGGTCCTTTTAACTTGCATTTACTCATACCACCACTGAACAGTTTTTCATGTATCTATTATCTGTATTTCCTTTTATAATTGTTTATATCTTTTATCCACTGAAAAAAAGTCTTACTGAAGTATAATATACATACAGAAAAATAAACACATCCTAAGTGTGAAGCTCAATGATTTTTTTCATAAACTGAGTTTACCCATGTACCATTATCTAGTTCAAAATACAGAAAACTATCAGCAGCCCAGAAGCTCCTCTGTGCTCCTTTTCAATCACTAACTCTCCTAGAGAGGATCACTATTCTGACATCTAATACTGTAAGTTAATTTGCCTGTTTTGTATTTCTGCTCATTTTTGCAGTAATAATTTTATTGTTTAAAAAAAGTTCAGCAGCATTTATTTTAAAACAGTTAAACATTGTAGAAAAGTATAAAAAAGTGAGCAACAAGTCATCCAAAAATCCTATTACCAAAAATAACTACTGTTAACCATGATTAACAGCTTGGTAAGCATGGATGAATACAAAGACACACAGAGAAACAGACCAATTTTCCTACAGAATAGGATTATAATCTTACTTTAACTGAAGAACAAGAAACTAAAATAAATCTTGAAAAAATCCCTCCAAAACTTCAGATAAATGTTCTGTGATAAACACAAACCATTAAGAGGTTTGAGCCTCATTAAAAAACAGAAACAAAAGCCATTTCAGTTTTGCGTATTACTGATTCATTTCCTACTATGGGAAAACAAAATGGGAAACGTGCATCCCTTCATCCTTTCCTCTCCTCACCTACAGTAGTAGTCTCAGTTTCTTATATTATTTTAATTTAGTCATTTACACTCAATTCTGTCACTGTAATTCCCATTGATACTGATTCTCTTATTTTCAAATCATCCTTTAATTGGTTTCAATACTGAGCAGTGTCCCTTTTTTTTTTAAAAAAGGACTAATAGTTATTTTCACATTTGAGAATATCTTTGTGTAGCCTTTACAGAGAAAAATAACAAAATTTTCTTGGGTAATACTGTCTTCCTCTTACAAAGCTGTAATAATAATGTAATAAAAAATAACATCAGGAACTATCTAGTGTTTAATACGTATCAGGTATTGTTATAGCATTTCATATATGTTAACTCATTTAATGCTAACAATCCTATGAGCTAGGTAACATTATCATTTTTATTTCATAGATGAAAAAATCCAAGGCACCAAGACATAAGATGACCGAGGTAACTCCTTTATGTAAAGTGGCAGAGCTCTGATCTGAATGCAGGCTGTCTGGCTCTAGAGTGCGTGCTTTTAACTGCTACGTGAAGCTGCTCAAATGTTTGCAGTTGGCACATGACTCGGGGGAGGGTCAGTAAAGGATGCTACCAGCTGTAGTGCGTGAAGGCCAGGGGTGCTACATGCCCCGCAATGAACAGGGCAGATGCATTCAGGAAAGATTATACCATATTCCTCACAACTTTCAAAATGTCCTGATGGACATTCATGCAGTGAAAACTTGTGTAAAATTACCTGATCCTAGAACACTTAACATATCAGTACAAAGTAGTTTTTGTGGGGTGGGTGCAAGGTTTTAATGTACTCAGTTTCTAGGAATAACTACCAGAGAAACTGTTCAATGTTTCAGGAAATTATGTTACACCACAACCTACAGTGTCTGAGTGGTTAATACAGTACACTTCTATCAGCCTGCATTTATAGCTGCCACATTAGTGGTGGTTTTACATGACTGCCAGCATCACCTAACTACTTTATTACACTTCTGCTATAGTAGGCATGGTCAAGTATTTAGATATTAATGTAACTATTTATTATAGGTCACCTTTATTTCTTCTTTCTATTGAATTAGGGCAACATGCCAATTTTTAAATCACAGATGTACCCTTATCTATGAATTTCATTTTAGGACCTGAAAGGCCCCTATGTTTGTTGAGGTCCCGTACCATTATTGGGGGGGGGGTAATTTTTGAGGACTTTTCTTTGATTATTTCCTCTGACATCTTTAGTCTACTTCTTTCTAAATTCGTACACATAATGAGGAAACTTACACTGTGGTTGACTCATTTTTTCAAAGTACCATTTTGAGGGCTGGAGGTCGAGATTAGGAGCCACGCCATCCTTCACCAGAATATTCGACTTATTTCTATAGGTTCAACTTTTCAAAGTTCCAGTTTTTTCTTTGTTTAAAGTTCCAGTCCTTTCCTTTGTTCAACAGTTGCTGGTGAACTTCTGGTTGCCATTCTGACTACTACTAGTTTGATGATTTTGTTAGCCCTTGGGGATGAGTGTCGTGATTCTGCTTCACGTGGAGTCTTTTTTTTTTTTTTTGCATACTCTTTGGGTGGGGTGTTTTTCTTTTCCTTTGAAGAGACCATCCCAATAAATATTTTCTTTAGTATAAAAGGGTGAGTCCTTCAATTACGTTGTGATGAATGAAAATTTACTACAAGCTTTTCTAATCTCATCTGCATTCTTCTTAAAGCTAATAAAGTCTAAGAGTCTACTCGGGGTCCATTATCACGTATCATAGCACTTCCGAAAATATCAGTTAATGCTTATTGAGTGATCACAATGTGCCAGTCACTGTTGTGAGAGCTTCACATTTATTATCTCATTAATCTCGCAAGATTCCTATGGGGTAGATATTATCTTCATCGGAAACTGAGATGCAGAAAAGTTATTTACCAATTTGCCCAAAGCTAGTAAAGTGGCAAAGCAGGGATCTGCACTCTGGTCATCTGATACCAGAACCCAAGTTATTCACCTCTACCTTACTGCCTCCCAAGTTTGTTTTTTTTTCCCTTCCTTCCCCCTCAAGGACTAACAGCTTCACTACAGATTTTTTTGATTACTGCTTTCTCTTTACAGCCTACCCCAAATGCTCAGTAAATATTTATTATTTAAGTAAATGAATTAACTGATTATTTTCATTGCTTTCCTCCATCTCTTTTAATGTGTCTTTTCCTTTCAGCAACAAGAAGGACAAACTAAAATCCTAAATACTGTTCTTACTCATTTCTGAGTGATTAAGAGATAATCACATTCTACAGCATTGTAAGCTTGAGTTTTCACCTATACTTTCTAACTGGGCTGACCAAAGTTGAACAGAAATGCATGTAGCTCTTCTAAGTATTTTGTTGCACAGCCCTGATATCACATTTGCTTCGGAGGGGGAATTTTTGTAACACTGTATAAGAATTAGGTAGTTTAAACTTTCCCACCTCTTGGCAGAAGAAGCTCTATGCTCCCCAGCAGCTCAGATCACTGAACATGCACCCTGCAGTGCCCTGCCAGTCCTGGGAACCACTGATACACCAGATCCATTCAAGCTACCTATGTGCTCATCAGAACTTACTGTTCTATCTCCTTGTCAGATTCCGACAACAAATTAATAGGAGGTCAACCATATCAACAGATTATACATCTTAGGCAGTGTGCTTGACTTAGAGTGAAAGGTTAGTGGCTATAACATGCTAACACAGAAAAAGTTATTGCAGTTTCAGATGCTGTGACAGACTGATGGTTTTGGCATTATTTTGAGATAGGCAAGCCTCCTGCCTCACTGCAAGTCATACCCCATAAATAACATAAAAAAATTTTACAGACAGCAAAGCATGTAAATTAATGTATGAAGATAATGTAAAGAGAAATACAATCTTGAATTTTCAAATGAAAACAGTCAGGAATTTTTAGTAGCCAAAAACAGTGTAGTAGGAACAGAATGATTATGGGAATGAAAATCTATTAATGGAGACAGCAATTCTTTATGGCAGAATTTATGTATATAAACTAACTCAGTGGGGCAAAGAACCCTTGTATGTCAGAGATATATAACAGTACCAGAGAAAAATGTACACATGCGAAGTAAATGTGGATAACAAGAAGAAGTAAATTGAGACAATAATGGTTTGGATAGAGCAAATTAAAAAAATATTTATAAAATTAAAAGGTCAGATCTGGATGTGTTAGAGGAAGAACTCTTCAAGACTAAAAATCTGCTTCAGTCCTTCGCGTTTTAGTAAGAAAGATGCAATGGCATCATTTGAAAACTGAACTAATGTATTTTGAAAATTACTTACGCTGATGACTGATGAAGAAGTTGACAAGTTTAAACCTTCAAGATCTGCTATCAAGCTTGGAGAAAGAGCTGGTGTGGGAAGCACAACTGGGGTGGATACTGGGTTAACTGTAAGAAAAGGGCCATGTTAGCACATGTGCATGAAAATTTAATTCACATTACTAAAAGCAACATTTTTATTTTGCTGGTAAATCTAATTAAACTACTTTGATTAATAAATCTATGACAATTCTATTTAACATCTTGATTTAGTCAAGTTATTATCAAGTCATGGCAGTTATTAGTCTTAGCTTTCAAAACATAATGGCAAATCCTATAACAAAGTAAGAATACAAATATCTTGAGTAATAGTTTTTGAAAATTTTTATCACCTAACATTATCACTAACATTAATCACCCAGTAACTTCACTGAAAGAAAAAGGTAGAGAAAATTTTTTTCTGACTAATGTAAAGAATAACAATAGCTTTCAAGAGAGTTCTCCAGTTGAGTTATGTCTTATAAGGGTGTTTAAGTCCTTTCCCTATTTTACTCTATACTGTAATAATTTTAGGGGCCCAGCTATCTAATTCCCTTCTAATTATACTTTGTCAGCAAATGCTATGTGCTAGATAGAAATGTTTGATTTTAAATCTCTTACGTACTTGAGATCAGATATCCCCTAATTTGAAAATCTTTTATAAATGCAAATCTGATCACATCGCTCTCTTGCTTAAGACTCTTCAAAGGCTCACAATTGCCTACAAGATAGAAGTCCAACTCCTTAATTAAGTGCTCAAAGGCCTCTCTGTTCTAGCTCAGCACTGTCCAACAGAACTTTCTGTGATGATGGGAATGCTCTTTAGCTGTAATGTCCAAAATGATGGCCACTAGCACATATGCCTAATGTGCTCTCGAAATGGGGCTACTAGGACCAAACAATTACATTTTAAATTTTAATTAATTTAAATTTAAATAGGTATGTGTGGCCAGTGGCAACCATATTGAGCAGGTCTAGCTTATCTCCAATTTCATCAGCCAGTCCTACGTTCTAGCTCTACTAATAGTTTCCAAGATCTTGACTCATGTCTTTGAGCTTTGTATATTCTATTTGCTTTTCTTAGAAGGTACTTCTCTGCCTTGCTCACCTTGCAGCCTCTACAATAAGACACCACTCAGACAGAGAGCACAACCTGACTCACCTAAACACAGCTTCCATGTGCCTCCTCTGTTCCACACGTACACCTGGACACACTTCTACAACCGTACTTCTCTCAGAATACAAATTTGTGTCTTTATGTTTTTATTTCCACTGGTCTGTGTGAGCAGACTTTGATGAGTTAAATTTTAGTGCTTAGAAACTGCTAAGCTGTTTGTTGAATGAAATAAATTAAAATGCGGAAAAAGTTTTAGCTTCCGACAAATTCTCACTCCAAAGCAATTATCAGATAGGAAGCAACATTTACTTCATTTGACATCACATATCAAAGTATCTTTTTCTCTTTTCTCTTTAGCATCACAAATATCTTGTAAGTTAGGCAGAACAAATATTAATTCATAAAATTAGCAATAAATACTTCTTGAACGAGAGAGCAAGGGAGAGACAAAGTTCAATATATAGTCTCTGTCTTCAAGTAACTTAAAATTTAATTGAGAAAAGAAGATATACATGCTTGAAGAAAAAAAGTAACAATACAGTCCATAAATGATACTACCAAAAGAAGAAAATTTTCAAAGGAAATCTTGAATAAGATCTCAACATATGCATAGAAAAAGCAGAGTAGAGACTGGATGGAGGAGGGAGTGGAGCCTGCAGTTCCTTCCTGGCACTCGATTTCGTGAGCTCTTAGTGTGAAGCCAAGCTATGAATCCCCAGCTTCCTCAGACCTATGCGGAAAACCACTGTACAGTTAGCAAGTGTCACAGGGAATTAGGGAAAAAAAGGATCAATGGGGATACAGTGGTTAAGAGACGGCTTCATGAATAGGAGCTAATGAAGCCCAGGTTTTAAGTGAGGGTAGGATGTGAATAAGAGGAAAGGAAGAAGCTGGTCAGCTACTGAATGAGATCATGTAAACAAAGGCTGAGAGGTGGGAAAAGGTAAAGCTAAGGGGGCTGGGTTTATCCTATACACCAAAGAGAACTGTTAAGAATTTACCAAAAAGGAATGATGTGACATATGGTACTGCAGTTTGATTAGTCTGATGGTAAATGTAAGAGACAGACTAAGAATTAGAAAGAGCAGTTGGGTTGGCAAAGAGGAAGAATTTACAATAGGTTAGGCATGATGTGAAAAGGACTGAAGTAAGATAATGGTGGTGAGAAGGCAGAAAGGACATTCATATTAAAGACATTGTAAACTGAGGCACAGGGATATGAAGACTCGCCAAGATCAAAAAACAAGGGAATGGTAGAACCACTTGAGGACAAGACATTGGTCTTCTAATTTGAATCAAAGTATGTTGCCTCTCCATGCAAATGTAACTTTTTTGACGGCTTCTAAATGCATGTTCATCTGTTTGTCTATTCATCCATCCATCCAAATATCAAATGCCCACGTAAGAAATAAAAATTGAATAAGACAGAGTCTCTGACTTCAACTATGGCTTGGCTAAAGACAAAGAGAAGAAATTCACACCACAGGGAAGCCTGACTCAAAAAAAAAAAAAAAAAAAAAAAAAGATTAGCTTTTAGTACCATCTCAGAAGACAGAGGCTCTGGCATTAAAGAAATGATCACACATCTGTTTATAGGTCTGCCAGGATGAAAGCTGGCACTGAAGGTTTATCCTAAATTGGATTCTGCAGCCAGTTGACTACGGTGAAGCATTTAATAAATGTGTAAGAAACAAAATGACTATGTAGCTAAAGAAAAAAAAAACAGGGCATACAAATTAAAATGAGATACCATTTCTACCTATCAAATTGGCAAATTTGTATTTTTAAATACAAAATCCAGCATTGGTAAGGGTAAAAGGAACCTGGCACTTTCCTATTAATACTGTGCAAGTTAGCACAAACTTCATGGAAGGCAATTTTAGGCCACAGAATTCTTTAAAGCCTTTGTCCCGGCAATTCTACTCCTGGGAGTTTATCTTAAGGATGTAGTCATGGATATAATGCAGTAATATACTTAGGAAGATGTGTATTGCTGCACTGATTATGATAGCAAAAAAATGGAAACACGTTTAATTTCCAACAACAGTAAACCTGTTAAACAGAATTTATTACGACAATATAAAGGACAACCATGCAGTCATTAAAAATGAAGTTGTTAAAGAATATTTATGGCAAGAAAAGGAATGTGTACGGTAAACAGAGAAAGAAGCAAACGGTAAAGCGGTATCTCAGTACGATCCAATCTGGAGGGAAAGGGATTTGCATACGAAAAGAATCTGACCGGAAATGTCAGAATGCTAACCCATTTTTTTCTTTTTAAAACTTTCCACAAAACATTTTTTTCTTTATTAAAGTATAGTTAACAAAGTAATTATACAAGTGTTCAGATCAAAGTTATACTTTAAAATCTAAGTAACACTTTTACTCTGATGGTTTAATCTGAAGTTATTTGACTTTTTAAATGTAATTTGCTGCAGCTGCCTCATCATTGTCACCACTGCTAACACAGCTCGCCCTCATCTAACGCTCAGCATGTGTCACGCACTGTTTTAAGTGTTTTTACATTGATCAACTCATTCAATCCTTTTAATACTCTAAAAAGTGTTCCTATTATGCCAATTTTATAGATCAAGCAACTGAAGCACAGAGATTAAGTAACTTGCCCAAGGTTACACAGCTAGTAAGTAACAGGACTGGAATTCAAACTCAGTCTAGCTCCATCGTCCTCTTGGCCATGCCACTCTACTGCCTCTACCACAATTTATTCAACAATATGATGTCACAGATGATAAGGCTTCTCTGAAGCATGATTACTGTTGGTTGATAAAAATTTAAAACAGACTTCACAGTTAGTTGTACTGATAGTGTAATTACATAGGTTTACATTTCTTATAAAAGGACACTGGAATATAACTGCTGCTTTATGACCATCCTGTTGAGACCACATGGAATGGGGGTCCTAAAAGATACTTTAACTTCCAGAAATATAAAATCTGTCTGGGAAAAAAAGCGTATTTCTCCTACTAAGCCTAATCTATTGTTAGGCCACACATCTCCTAGCATAAATATTTTCGAATGTATTATCTATAGACCCCATGACATAGTCATATAATTTCATAATCTAGAGTATCTGCAGAAATTTTTCAGCCATTCTTTGTTCATTTTACAAATAAATAAAATGAGGCAAAGAAATTAACTCACTTAACAGATGACAGGCCGTACCAGGATTAACGCCTGTGCTTCTGATAACATCCCCTCAACAGATGCAAGGTGACTGACTATACTGCTTTCTTAGCGGCAGACGACCATTATCTCAGGTAGTGGCAAGCTCTTTCCCTATTCCGTGCCTTTTTCTCCTCCTCACTCTCTTCTCCTCCAACTGCCTAATTCTTACTTATATTCAGCTCAGCTGTTACATCCTGGTACTGCTAGGTGGGCTAGGTACCCCAACACTTAACAGCATTCTGTGCATATCTCTTTCATATTTCATTTATAATACGGCAATCTAATTGCTGACTTACTTGTTTCTCCAGTTACATCTGGAGAGTTCCCTGGGTAGGGATAATACTGTCTCTCTTTAGAATCTCTAGCACACAGCAGACTACTTAGATCATAGCAAGTGTTCAATAAATGTTTCCTGAAAGAGGACCCAGATAAATTCAGGGCTTGCAGTTTGTGTGGTACACAGTGTGCAATGAACAAATCATCACTGTGGATTATGATGTGCCTTTTACATAAAACGTAAGGAGTGTGTCTGCCTCTCCTTCAAAGTTAATCTAATTCTCACAGCTGAGGACTCAAGTCACTGGACAGCAACTTTTTAGGTTTTTGATCAACAAACTGCTTGCCATGGACAGTGGAGAAGTACTGTAGGTGAATAAGCAGCATGTAACAAAGTTGGTATTTTCAGAACCACTATCAGCAATGCTTTTCTTCCACAACACTCTTTAAGATTCTTCCACATGGCCATTGTAGCTTGTCTCCTTCTTCATTTTTCACTGTACTTTGCACTTTATATCTCTTCTATAATAGTCACTGTTTCAGGCATCTATGCCTCTGACTAGATTCTAGTCTCTGGAAGAGAATGATTAAATTCTATTTATCTATTCCAGCACCCAGCAAAGGACCTTGCACTCAGACAATCCACAAATATTTGCTAAATTGACAGGGGAAAAAAAAGTTTCAAGTATTGTTTGTTTTAGGATTTTGCTGTCATAAATAATGCTGTAATGAAATTTCTGTATATACCTTCACACATTTTATTAATTCAACAAATATTTATTGGGTACCCACTATCTGCCAAGTGTTCTTGTAGGTACTAGGAATAGCAGTGAGCAAGACAGACAATAAACAGGTAATAAAAATAATTAAGATAATTTCAGATAGTGAAAAGTGCCATGAAGACAATCAAGAGTGATTAGTGAAGGTGTGTAAGAGAAGGTGACTTTTGAGCTGAGATCTGAAAGGTAAGAAAAAGCCTGCCATCACAAGATGTGGAAGAATTCTCAGCACCAGAAATAGCAGAACAAAGGCCCCTGGCAGGAATGAGCCTGGTATATTTCAGAAATACAAAGGAACAGTACAGATAAGAGGTAGGCAGGGGTCAGATTATCTAAGGTCTTAGAAACCTAGGAATATGGACTTCAATCTAAGCGTAAAATTGAGCCATTAATTTTACAGATGGACCTGGAGATTGTCATTGTAAGTAAAGTAAGCCAGAAAGAGAAAGAAAAATACTATATGATATCATTTATATGTAAAATCTAAAAAAATGATACAAATGAACTTATTTACAAAACAGAAACAGACTTATAGTTACTAGGGGGGACAGAGGTGGGAAGGGATAAATTGGGAGTTTGAGATTTGCAGATACTATTATATATAAAATAGATAAACAACAAGCTTCTACTGTATATTCTACTGAATATAGGGAACTATATTCAATATCTTGTAGTAATCCAAAATGAAAAAGAATATGAAAAGGAATATATGTGTGTATACACATGAGTAAAACATTATGCTGTACATTAGAAATTGGCACATTGTAAACTGACTATATTTCAATAAAAAAAAATTAAAGAAGAAATGGGCAAAACTTGACTAGACATGCAAATGACCAACAAGTCCATGAAAAGATGCTCAATGTCATCAGACATCAGGGAAATTGAAATAAAAACCATAATGAGATACCACTTCCAACCCAATAGGATGCCCATAATAAAACAAATGAAAAATAACAAGTGTTAGTGAGGGTGGAGAAACTGGAACCCTTGTGAGTTGCTAGTGGGAATGTGAAATGATTCAGCTGCTGTAGAAACAGTTTGGTAATTCCTCAAAAACCTAAACATAGAATTACCAAATGATTCAGCAATTCTATTCCTAGGTAAATAGCCAAAAGAATCAAAAACAAATACATGTACATGTATGTTCATAGCAGCACTATTCACAATAGTCAAAAGGTGGAAGCAACACAAATGTCCATTGATGAATTAAAAAAAAAAAGCAAGCCATTAAATTGAAGAGTCTAAAACCAGGATGGAATAAGATCTGATTTGCTAGTGTATCCGTAGGATAAATTCCTTGGAAAGAATTGTTAGATCAAAAGGTGTGCAGAGTTTAAGTTTTGATAGATATTACTCAAATGACCTCAAAAAGCTGCACCTAGTTATACGCCTATGAGAAACACACGTAGGGTGCCTGTTTCTCCAAACCTTAACAGTATTGGATGCTGTTTTAAAAATCTTAGCCAAGAGGTGAAAAATGATGCAAACTGTAAAATCTTTGCCAACAGGTGAAAAATTATTCAAATACTGAGTAATACTTGAGAGAAATTTAAAACTATTTCTCTACAGTAAGAATTTGCCATGACTATTGGAAACAGGCCAGATAAACAACATAAACAGAACAGCTCTATGACAGAGTAAGACAACCTAAAAACATAACTCACTTCTAGCATGGAAAAACTCTACTGCAAAATGACAGTGGTTTAATATTCAGCAATCCACTTGTTACTCTTCCTCTAGTGAAAAATCGACTTACTAACAAAGTGACTTCTACTATTTCTTTCTCACCAGGCAGGAGAATTTAAAGGGAAATGAATATACATCTTCGCACACTGGGTGAATGTATTTGTAGGGTGAGTGTATTTGTAGGATTCTAAGTTCTCAGAAGTAGATTTGCTGGGACAAGGATTTTTTGCAGTAAAATACTGACAGGTAGAAGCCACACTGTTCTCCAAAAGGCGCATACTCATTTATGCTCCCACCACAAGTGTGGCAAGTGGAAGACGGTGGTGTCCTTTACATTTCCAATTACTTTCCTAACTCCCTGCTTCCCTAAGTTAGATGTCTCCATCCCCATAAACAACATTTAACAATGTGAAAGTTGTGAGATATGGATAATTATTCACTAAAGCAAGTATAAGTTACTGAAGCAAAAGATCTTAAAATGAATTTGCTGCACTTTTGTTTGACCAATTACATTTATTCAGGTGATACAAAACTGATATGCTGAATGGATGGGAAAAAATACTAACTGGACTGATTTTTAAAATCTTTGCTATTCATCTATAAATCTCTCATAACAGATGTTGATTTATTTTGAGACAAATAAATGAAAGATACTATAAAAATAAAAACTATTACTACTAAGCATGGAAGAGAATGTACATTTCAATACTTACAATCATCCAGATCTAGAAGGGAAACATCTTTGGTAAGAGGATTTCTATCTTGCTTTGTTTTTTTTTCTTTCCCCTGTGAAACAAGAAATAATTCCTTTACTCAATGTTCTAGTTTAAAAAAAATCTATGAAGTAGTCTTTAACATTTCAAAACAAACATTCTTCCTTTGCTTAGTCTTCCAAGAAAAAAAAAATCAAATTAAGCTTCTCTATGGTTACGTGAAATGTTTTTTTGAATCAAAATTTTTATTTCAGTTAGCATACAGTATTTCTTCTCCACCATGCAAACTTTTATATTTAAATATTTTCTTATTTAGAGGTAATAAAGGATTTTCAGAAAAAATTTAACAGTAAGTAATGATTTTATAACCTGACAATTTTTGATAACATATAAATCTAATGTGGCTCTTCGGTAGGAAGTGTACGAACATTCTCAAAAATAATTTTTAAACAAGTTGATTTAGGAAAAAGAAATGCTCAAACAATACATGCTTAGCTCTGAAACTGTCAACAGACTTGTGACTGATTAGCCTTTCTGGATGTAGTTTATGACAGGCATTGTACTAGGTACTTTATGTTTCAACACTGGGTTGCGTTAGACTTCTTTTGCCAGAGCTATTCATTAAAACCTATAAATGACGGGGGAGGGTACAGCTAAAGCGGTAAAGTGCATACTTAGCACGCACGAGGCCCTGGGTTCAATCCCCAGTACCTCCGCTAAAGATAGATAAATAAATAAACCTAACTGCCTCCCCCTAACACCTCCCCCTCCAAAAACCTAGAAATGACATTTTTAGGCTCTTGCTCTTTAGGGTTGAAAAGAAATCACTTTCTTTTGTTTTTCCTTTGGGGAGAATAAGTATTTCAAATATATCTGCACATAATTAGGGCTTCCTCTACCTCAGATTTGCTTATTCAATCTACTATATTTTTGAAACATGGATGCCCGTGGACTAGATTCCTAAGCCTGAGATATTCACAGTTTGGTTAGAGATTCAGAAAAGATGTGTAATCTTAAAAAAAAAATAAATAAATAAGGTGTAATACTGAGTAGTAGTATAAACAAAAACCAGCAAAGATGAGGACGTTAAATAGATGTATTTGGGTCACGGTTACTAACCTTTATAATCTATACATTTTTACATTAAACTTTCCCAAATAAAAGGCCAAAATTTAGTTTTTGCCAAAGTGTTTCTGTTCATTTATTCAATCACTCATTCATTCAATAGGTATGTATAGGATCTTTAACAGGTATCAGATTCTGTGCTAAGCAATGGAAGTAACACAGTCAAGACAAAGTCCCTGCCTTCAGATAACTTGTAACCTACCAGTGGAATTTGTATCTTCTTGTTAATGGGAATTACTACAGACATTTGTGAAGTATTCCTCTCACTACAGAAAGGTATCACTAAAACAAAAGGTACATTACCATCATTTAAAGTCTACATTGTGTTAGAGCTCTTGCAACAGTGCAATACATGAACAAGAGCAATGCACTAAGTAATATGTCAGGTAACGTTCTAGTGATTTTAAGCCTTGCTTGTTTTTTCCCTTATGCCGATACTCATAAAATATATTTTCAAGGATCATACAATAATATACATTAAAACACTAACTAAAAACATCAGTACTAGTTTTCTTCCTCAAAATAATTATTTCTGCCACTGAAAACTCCAAATCATCTAGATGGGTTTTAATTTTCATTAGTTATTTAAAAACAAAACAAATAATATTTGCCCCTCTCTCCATACCTGAAATAAATAACATTTTTTTAGGTCTGGGAAAAAATAAATAAATGTTAGTGTTTACTAAGATGAAATGTAAAAGCTGCAAGTAACAAAAACAGATTCCAAATGATTATGTCATCTCAACTAGAGTATCATTCCTGTGAAGAAAGAACATATAACAGAAAGAGGTTATCACCATGCAACTTATCAAAATGCTGTGCTGAGCACAATGGGTGTAGCTTCCTATAAGCTACAATGGTGCATGACTGTCTTTATGGAACTGTAACCTCCCCACCTGAAAAATTAGAAACCTAGCAAATCAAGACAAAGTTAAAGCTGGAGGCGAGTCTATATGCCTTATTTTCTACTTCACAGCTAAGAGTGTGTAACAGTATCTATTAAATACACATCAGGTCACGTACAACAAGGGACAGAGCTGCATGTGAAAAGTGGCATAATCTCTTATTAGAAGCCTAAAACAAAAAGCAAAAAGGCTCTCAAAAGGACAGAATTTCATTGACTTTCTGAGAACAACAAATAACCAGTGACTGAAATACAACATTAGCAACAGATAATGGTCATCTCTGCTGAACTGAAAAAGCCTTGCATACCGAATCAAAGCTATAAAAAGCCTCGTGATGTGTTTGGCATTCCTCTCTTATACTATACTTCATTTTTCATTTTAAAAAATCCATAGTAAGTTCAAAACATTTTCATACTTAAAGAATCTACTATAAAAATAAAAATCTGAATCCTAAACAAAGAAGTTAAGAGCCCTATTCCATCAAACATTTCTCCATTTGCAATTCATCTTGGTAATAGAGACAGAACCTAGGTAAATGCATATAGGACTTGAGGCAGGAGATTTTTCTTGCTCAATGCATAATTCATGTGCTCCGCCTGCAAAGTGTGTAAAATGAGAATTTCACACCGCAGCATGAGCCATGGAGCTGCAGAGAAAAGGCAGATGAAATCATATTTTACTGTGTGAATTTTATTTCTTACCCTCCCAATATTTATACAAAACCATCATTGACAAACCAAACACATTGACAGATCACCCACTGTTTCCATTGTGTTAGTACTTGAGAAGAGATCAGGCAGAAAGATAGACAATTTGTTTTTGTATATTTTTTTAAATAGAGGATTAGGTTTTTAACAGCTGAGTGACTGTATTAGACTTTTATAAGGACAACAGTAACCGATCTTAAAATCTCACTACAAAAATACCTGGTTATCAATTCATCATCCTCAAATCTCCATTTTGTTACTATGGTATTCGATTATACACCTCAACACATCAACGTTTTAAAAATAGAATACAAAGCCACAGGGCTAAAAAGCTGATTTCTATTTAATATATTTCATTTTAAATAATAAATAAAAGATCCTGGAAATACTTATTAAGCTAGAAATAATACAAACAAAAAATGTGATAATATATCTGTAAAGACTTTTTAAAAATCTATTACATATGTTCACTTTCATGCTGATTTTTTTAAAAAAAGCAAGTAGAAAAAAAGATCTGACACAACAAGCATTAAACATGCTTCCTAAGAGGAAACCGTCATAAAGAGGTTTCAAATTTAAAACTATAAAACAAGATAAACGGTATGGAAAGTTTGTTAAACCCATACTATGCTTTGATATCAACAAAAATTCAGGGCTTCTTTCTAGCCTCACAGGGCAGGATATCTGCATGAGATATTTTCCATTAGAATTACCAACCAGAGACAATTTAATGACTCTCTTGCCTTCAAGTCGTCTAACAAATTTGATTTAAAAAAATCTGAGGCTCATACTTACATTGTGCTTTAAAACAAAAGTACACTGGCAGTAAATTGAGACTTCGATACAAGTCAAAAAAGAAGTCTAAACTGTTAAACAAATCTTCTCTATTAGATTATACCCACTTCAATAAAAAAGCTTGCTTAATGGCATTCACTTTGATTTAAAGATCTCAATTGAAGTGAAATGATATTTCTGTTCTGGAGGATATAAAATATGAACTAAATTGGGAAAGACATAAATTGAAAGGGCAAGACTTGGAATTGTCAGAGTAAAAACCAGTATTCTATAACATTTGCAGAAGTTATGTAACTGCAACAGTCATAAATACCTGGAAAAACACAAGTAAAACTTGTTTCCTACTTCACAAATAGGGCAGAAAACTAATCAGAACATAATAGTTCCTTTCACTCTTATCCACGACCTATTCACACTACATCCCATATTTACTTTATACTCAAGAATCTTTCACATGGTAGATCTTTTATTGAGGCATATCTGGACACTAGTCACAAAA
Source organism: Camelus ferus (assembly GCF_009834535.1). Classification (NCBI taxonomy): domain Eukaryota; kingdom Metazoa; phylum Chordata; class Mammalia; order Artiodactyla; family Camelidae; genus Camelus; species Camelus ferus. The sequence continues at coordinate 51,802,418 of NC_045698.1, forward strand.
TCAGTGACCGGTTCACAGAGCACGTAACAGATTTAATTAGTTTCTTTGTATCTCTCAAAAAGCGATTAGCAAGGTTTTGTGAGATCCCTACAACCTGTGATAAAGACCACTGACAGGAGCATCTCAAACATTGCTAGGTATATGCAGACTGCACAATTTTTCTCAAAGCTAGTATAGACATTAATCAGTTTTGATTCAAACATGAAAATGCTCTTTATATTAAATGTTATTAGGTGCAAGTATATTAAATACATTTTTTCCATTGATGGATTATTAGCCTTTATACAGTTTATGTAATCAAATGCTGTTAATATTCATAACAAAAATACATAAAACTATTCATAATTCTAATCATGACAAAATTTTATAATTTTAACCACAGATAATCTGAATGTTCAGCAGTTAGTGCACAAGCACTGAAGACATAATCAGAACTGGTGTATCACAGTTCAGGTGTGAGCAGTGGGACTGACAAAGTGATAGCAGAAATAACTACAGTATATACAACATGCTAACTTACTGGCTGGTGATAAAAGCATTGAAGCCTAGGTTCCATAAAGGAAAAAAAACACTGGTAACTTAAAAAAATATATTTTAAGTATTTCATTTATTAAATATTTTAACTATAAGCAGAATATAACTTAATTGTACCAGTTAAAAATAGGATAAAGTGACATAAATGTGAATCTCTTCTTGATTGTGGCCTAATGTGGCCTACATTAGTAATTTTTCTCTCCACTCTTTGGTGTAAAAAAAAAAGTTTCCTAAGCACTGTGTAAAGTATGTGAAAACACTAAAAATAGGGAACTATTAAAACTAATTTTCTTACAGAGTACTTAGGGCAAAATAATTATTTCATAAAAAGGATATGGATCAAATTAAAAATATTTATTATATCTATTTCAGAAAAGAACACCTACAAATAAAAATATGCTTGCCCACCAAAATAACTGCAACTGAAGAACAGGATAATTTTCTTTGGTCATCACTGATAATATGTGACTTCAAATGAGGACACACAAATGTGACACCAGAATGTACCACTACAGTTCTGTGTCTCACGGCTATGATGGAGTGTGGTGTTGAACGACAAACACTTCGGGAACATAAACAATTCAACAGCGGTTCTCTTGACTGTCTCTACACCACTCACATGAGTGACACTCTCTGGTCAGTAATACTTTTCACTCCATGCAGTCAGTTTCAACCAGAAGTCCTCAGCTTATATTTTCTATAATAAGAGAAATGATGCAAAAGGAAGAACAAAGGCACAGAAACAGAAAAGCACACAGCATGCTACGAGAACCACAGCAGTCCACTGGGATTGAACACAAATGGTTAGGTTAAGACTGTAAAGCTGGGTTTGGACATGCCAGCCTGAGGAGCTGACTGAACTCAAACGACAATGGGGCAACATTACAGGTAACACTGACATCAGTCCGGGAGCTGTATAGAAGGACTGGCATTGGGGAAGTGTACGAGGATGACCAAAGGCAATGGTCTACGAGCGAGATAATGAAGAGCTGACCTATAATGGTGGTTGGAAAAGAAGAAAAAGATATGAGAAATAAGACACAAATCTCTAGGACGTGGCAACTGTGTAAACACACAGGATAAAGGGAGGAGTCAAAGACAATTATGGGGCTACATATCTGGGAGCACAGAAAGAATGCTGGTACCAAATGGGAGATCATGTCTTCTGGCTATATTAGGTTTGGAAAATCAGTAGCTCCTTAGAGGTCTAAGAATTTGGTTTGAATTTGGAAAGAAAGGTTAGAGTTGTAGGGATTTAGTTAGAGATAGAATCATGGAAGTAACTCACATAAATGTTTTAGCTGAAGCTATAAGAGTTAATGAGTGAGTCTCACAACAGGAAAATGTAGAGGGAAAAAAGGACTAAAAATAAATTCATTCACATCAATTAATAGTTTTGAAAAAATGTGTATACTAAGCACTAACTTTGGGGCAACGTTCACACCTGGGTGTCAGAAGGGGGTAAAAAGTGAGGCAATCAAAAGATTAAAGGGTCAAAGAAGTCAGAAGAAAAACGATGCAGAGAGTTTCAAGTAGTAGGGGAGAGTTGTACAGATAGAAAAAGAGAAGGCCACCGGTTTTGGAGAAAAATCATGGCTAATTTTTCAGACAGCAATATCTGCAGGAAGTGATAGGAATAAAAACCAAATTAAAAGAGACTAAGAAATAATTGGATTAAGAGGTTGGGTGGAGGATATCTAGATTATTTTTCTAAACTCTCACTCTCACACATCCTGTCTCTCTCTTCCACTCCCTTCTTCTCTTTAAATGCTAGGGAAGACTTGACTGTTCTGGTTGGCGGAGGAGGAATTAGGGAAAAAGAGACTGAAGATGCAGAGGGAGGTGATTATCAACAAAAGAAGGTCAAAAGGAAAGAATCTCAGCTAAGTGGATAGGGATCGCTTATTCAGAGCTACATTCGGGAAAAAGGAGGAGGGTAAATAGAGACTGTGTGCTAGAGAGCAGAGAGGCAGGAGATGCTCAGAGTGAAAGGCAGCTCAGTCTTGTGCAGAAAGCGGATGAGACCATGGGCTGCAGGTAAGGGATTACACCTGAATGTTAATTCCCAACTTGAATGGTACAAAGAGAGTTGGAAAACAGGAGACATAAGAGTTACAAAAAGAAAAAAAAAAAAAAAAGTTCCGTTCCTTTTAGCACGGGTGTTCGGTAACTCTAACACTGTTGGTCTCTCAGGAAATCAATGTTCAAGTTAAAAAATGTTAACCCTGCTGTTTTATGTTTTTACAGTGCTTTACATTGATCTTTCACATTTGATTTTTTTTATAATAGTACTTGAAAGAAGCAGAATCAGTATTAGCATTCCTACTTTATAGATGAGGAAACTGGAGCATGAAGATATTATCTTCCAATCAGGAGAACACTATACTTATCTCACAGGACCACCATAAAACGAACTATTTTCAAAGCCATATATTCAAGGCAGCCACAAGGTCCCATTTTCATGCTCAATATTCCCAAAATACATTGTCCAAATGAAAGTAAAGGAAGAGAAAAAGTATAGATGTAGTTGGGCTCCAGATTTCAGGCATATGAATTTTCAGCACTAACATACTGTCATGCAAAATTAAGGTAAAGCACCCACCATCTGCCTTCATTATTCATAATTTAGAGCAGAAGCCACAAAACTTGGTGCAAGGAGGACTTTTCTATAATTACAGAGTTGCTTATTATTAGGAAACTGGTACTCTTGTAATTGCATGGTATACTTCAAATCACTCAGAAAGAAATAGAAAAAAAAATTATGGTGGCTCCAAGGTGAACAGTATTCCAAATGATGAGTTAAAACAATCCTAAGTGCCTGTTACAGATAAGAAAGGCATTATAATACAGAGAAAATAAGTTATATAAGCAAAACAGACGTAAAATTATCAACAATGTGAGTAAAACCTGCATTTCTCAAGAGTCAATACTTTGAAATTTTGCACTGATACTCTACAGTAAAATATTTTCAACTATCTAATCTGATCATTGAAAATTACAAAGAAAAAAACAAATTGCATCTCTGACCTAGGGTACCTCTGTGGCCTTCTGCTGCATCTTAAAGCCCTGCTTCTAATACTATATAGGCACTAAAGTCTACAATTTTCAACTTGTACAAAACTTCATTAGAACAACTCACTTTAATTTCGCCCACTCAACATTCCTTAATTTCTTGTTAAGTCATTTTTAAAAAACACTGATTGCTTATTCTGGGTTGTACTTACTCTCAATTTCTAAAGCTCCTTTTTTTTAAATAATATCTTAAGCTTTTCTGTAATGTGCTATAAGTAGGAAACAAGAGAATATCAAATTCACTATGTGATCAAGTTTTTATAAGACGCCAGATTAATAATCCTAAAAATCTCTAAGATTTTATGTGGTTTTTTTGAAAAATAAAAATCTTAGATTATATACTATATATAGACACAAGTTTTAAATATAAATTCAAGTTGAAATAGGCTTTACTACAAGCAAGAATATTTGAAACAAGGTAAGACAAATACTAGCCAATTTTTAAATATGCCTATTCTTTTTTAAAAAATATACTTATTCTTTAACAATAAATCTTGGGATGGGGAGGGCAATTATTACTTTGATGAATTTATTTTCATACTTGTCTACTCAAATGACTTATTGAAGAAATTCATGTTACTAGAACAAATAAAAACAGTAGGTTAAAAAGAAATTGAATTCAGTAAAAGGTAAAGTGTCACCATATTTTCAACATATGGAATAATACATTTATTTATTAAAAACTACTGCATTTGAAACCTAGCATCACCATGATCCATTTGCAGGAAGGGAATAACAATTAAAGATCAGGAAGATATGTAGTAGGTCTGAATCTTGTATTAGTAACTACATTTTTCCAATTCATGGCTTTATTTTTTGCTGCTAAGTAGACAAGTTTCAGTGTTACAAATGTTGTATCAAAAAGCATTATCATTCTATTACATGAGTGTTTCTTGCATTTGTTTTTAAATATATGGCTATTGCATTTTATTAACTATTAAATAATATACTCTTTAACCCTTTAAAAATACTTTTATCCAAATGCCTAATGTTTTTTAAAAAGCGTATTAGTCTCAATTTCTTAGGATGCATGTGCACTTACTTTCCTTTGCTTAATACTATTTCTGTGACTTCTCTTTAATTTCTCTTTGGCAAAAGCCTCCCTTGTCACATCCTAGCCAAGAACAAAAAAAGCCATACTCATGACACTGAAGTCTCTAATTCTGGTTGGAAACGGTGAGGCTAAAAGCAGTTCCTAATTTTTCTGCAGAGCTGAGTTATAAAGGAAGCTATAATCTAAAAAAACAAAATAAAATCACAGGTGTAAATGCATGAAGATAGTGTTTATTTTACTTGTCAGTGACAATGTTAAATTCCTTTCCTGGTTTCTTTATTTTCAACAAAACACAAATCTTCAGAAATACTTTTTCTTAATTGGGAGAAGGCTATAAGACTATTTACTTTCAGCTATAACAAATGTGTTATCTCTTACCTTAGTAACTTTTCTGGATTCAGATTCACTTTCAGACTCTGATTCTGATTCAGAATCTGAAGAGCTGTCTTCTACTGAACTAGATTCAGCACTGGAAGTATCTGAACTTTTAGAGTTTTCATTTTCCTTATCCACATCTTCAGAATCACTACACAGAATAATAAATTTTGAAATATGAAATCGTTACATAAATAATAAATTTTGAAATATTAAATCCTTATATAATCCTTATATAAATAATACAAATATTAACCCTTTTGAAATACTAATCCTTGTATATATAAATATTACATCCTAATATTAATCCTTATATAAAGTTTAAGCAGTCTGAAAAATCAAATGACAAGTGTTGCCATTTGTCTGTTTTGCCTGAGTCAGTCTTTATTAGAGCAGTATTTTTCACTGAGAATCATTTCTCCCTAGTATATAAAAAGACAATAAAAATAGCTTTAAAATTCTATAACATATTAATAAAATAATAAAGGCAGTATTATCTGTAACCAAATAAGTAAGAATCCATTCAAAATCAAGTATACCACATCACACAGACTTCAAATGCAAAAGGTCATAAAGTAACACTAAATGGTCACATAAGTAGAAAATAATTGATAATTAAATGTTTGATTTACCAGGAATACAGATTAGGTGCTACCATTAACAACTTCAAAGATACTTAGGCTGATTTTAAAGTGCTGTCTCAAAAATACTAAGTGTTCGTTAATAAATTTAAATATTTATACATCCACTTTTGCTAAAATAGACATCCACTGTATGGATTTTTATATCCAAGAAAATTATTTACATATGTTCCCAAATGTCACCCTTAAACATATTATATGAAAAAATGTTAACCAGTTCAAGAGAGAATTCTTCCAATGTACTAAGTCCTACTAAAAAATGTAAGATAATCAAATATAAGCTTCTGAAACAGCAAATGATTGAACCTAAGTGCTGATGCTATTCATTAATTTGTTCACTCACTCTTTCATTTAATAAATATTTGCCGCTTGCCCACCATGTGTTGGCACTATGTTAAGTGCTAAGAATAACAATGGTTAGTAAGATACAGGTGATCTCCTTGTATGTCCCTTACAGAGTCTACAAGTCCACTGGAGGATATAGAGAAGTAAGCTGGCAGTGACAAAGTATGGTAAGCAATAAATAATAAAGTATACTGTGTCATGAGAACATTTGAAGGAAACTTGACCAAGATTGGGATTGCATCTAGAGGAAGAGACACATAAGTTGAGAAAGAGGAATAAAGCAGGCAGAAGGGAGGGAAGGTGGCTCTCAAAGGAGAAGAGATAACATGTAAGACAGCCAAAAGGTCTTCTCTCAGGGGATGAGAGATGCCTTGTGGTCTTTTTTATTTTCTCAAGTCTAGCTGTGTGTGTGTGTGCGTGCGCGCATTGTTATCCTATAATATTGAGGGAAGTAGAGCAACTTGCTCAAGGACGCATAACCAGGAGGGGCAGAAATGGAATTAGAACTCAAGTCTGTCTTATTCTAAAGACTCTATTTTCTCCACTACCTTATACTACCTCCCTTCAAATGAAAATAATTTGGAGTATAAAACTCAAATTTAGTCATAAATAGCTATGATTATCAGAAGATGGTTTTGAAGATACTTAAAGCTACTTAGTCTTAAAAAAATTATCATATAGTTATACCAGCAAAGTTTAAAAACAATTCTAAGAGACAGGCAGAAAAACACAGAGGGGGAGAGAGTGGTGAGGCAAGGGAAGAATCGATATTTCCTTGAACTGATTTTTGTGGAGGAAATATGATTGCTGTTTATTAAAAATGGAGTCATGGCAACATCTCAGAGCGCATGCAATTTTATCTGATGACTAAAAAGTATGTTGTTTTTCTTCTAGCAAAGAATGGCAATTTATTATCCCCCACTTAGTGGTTAGAACATGTACTTAAAAATATAAGGTTCAGAATGTATCTGAGATTCCCTGTGGTATAATAAACAATTCTTTTAAATTCAAACATGAGCAAAAAGAGAAGACCGTTTCTGAAGACAGAAAATAATGAAACTAACATAATACATGATTATAGTTCCTAGCATATCGACTTTTGCTATCGGAAGAGATACTTAGTGCATTGGACAGAACTTGCCCTTCCTAAGAAATAAGACACTTTTTGTGAATTATGTCATTACAGATACTCTAATACTACATTAGAAGCACAGACCTTCTCTCGAAGAAAAGGCCGTATTACAAACCAGGTAACTCGCTTGCTGCAACAAGTGAATGATTCTGATATATTTCACTTCTAGCTTTTAAGATAAGATTTTAAAGTTAAAAGTGTTATTTTGTTATGCATCACTCAATTTTGATGGGTAATTATTGTTTACCTTACTGCTTAGAGTTTCAGGTGTTAATCTAATGAAAAGAATTTACTGGTAACTAGCTTTTTAACTTTGCAATGATGAAAAGCCTGTATTAATTTAACCTACAGATTTCATTTGTTCTGAACAGGAAAAACAATATAAATCACTTTTAAAATCATTAAATCCTGACTTAAATTAATAAAGTCATAATTAGGGCATTATGCTGTGTTTGTTATGGAAGTGGCAGGGCGAGCTGCTTTAATTACTGTCTGTAATAAAAGGAGCAGAGAGCGTACTGCGCCCCAATCAGCGCTGTCAGCCACGACAGAGCTGGGCTGCAAGCTCATCAAGTGAGCGGGCAGCAGGCTCCCGGGGAAAGCGCCTCGCGCGTCTGCAGAGGCCACTCACCGACAGCGCTGGGGAAAGAGACTCAGCCGATCCAGGGGATTAGCCCCAATTACTCAAAATTTTAACGACACTTTAATACCTGATAACGTTGTTGATAATGGGAGATCTTAAAAAGCGCTAACGCTTAAGTATCTTATGACCGTCTCCCTTCACAGCCCCTGACTCTAATATTTGGCTCATAATCTTTTTAATATAACATTATTTAGAAAAATCAATTGTCTTAGTTACATAATGGCAAAGTGTTGAAGGATTTAATTTCAGCCCTCAGCAAAACGGCTGCAAGAGGTAATTAAGTGTTTCATATCTACTGCTTGATCACTTAACTCAGCCTTCCAAGGTTACACCAATTTTCAAAGTGTAACCCCAAGATTTGTTCAAGTTCAAAATGAAAACTGAGCATTACAAGTAGTAGAATAAGGTGAATTAGTATTTTAAATTAATATTGTAAGATTTAAAATCTGCGAAAAAAAACATACTTATTTTCTCACTCAATGTTAGCCTGGGGGAAAATACCACAGAATATTTTTTTAAGGAAATTCTGACAAAATCATTCATTCACCCTTTTCCTTTGGTTTTGGACTTCTTCTTGGCTGCTCTTTTGTTGTCTGCTTCTGACTCACTTCCACTGTCACTCTCATCCTCACTGGAGTCCTCACTGGAGTCCTCACTGCTGTCTCCTTCCCCGTCCTGTTCTCCACTTCCATGTCCAGATTTATTCTCTGAAAAAAACAACCGGATGCTCTTTGATTTACAACCATTTAATTGTACCTAAGGCCACAAGTCAAGATTCATCACAAATGAAATCAGATGCTGAATTTTAGTTTATGGGACCCCACTTGTTCAACATTTAGTGGACCTCAATTGTTCAATATTTCCTATTTCGGCCCTCCGGTCATTCAGACATCTGGCCTGCTGCGCCAGGCTGGGCTTGGAGGGACTTCAACAGGCAGAGAAGGCAGTCTGGTAACAAGCAGGGAAAGGCAAAGAAAAGCTCAACCAAGTAAACCCAATGTGAGAGTACCTCACTTTTCAAACTCAAATATTTTAACTATGGTAAAAACTGTTTTTAAAGAATGATTATGAAGATGATATAGGGATAAAAAATAATCTGTAATACCTCTACTTATAATGGGAAACTTTCTTTAGAGAAAGAAGTAATGGTTTAATCTTAGGAACAAATTTTGAGAGGGAAACGAGCCATTCAAATCATCTTCAAAAATTTCTAAATTCAAAGGCAATAAAACAAAATCAATAAAAAGTTGTTACTTATTTTAGCTAGTACAGAAGTTTTCCATAGGCAAAAGAAATGATAAAGCTATACTGAAGAGCTACATGTTTAAATGTTTTATGTATAAATCATGATATATTAGGGCTCTTTGCAGAAGTGATGCATATAGTATATTTATGTGTATTTTAAACATGAAGCTTAATTTTTCACTAGTTGAAATGATTATAAGTGCAGAGCTGTATCTTAGATAAGAGGACAAACTGTTGGCCCTGCCTGTGATCCAGCTGATGAAGTGTCCTCAGAAAATACCCTCAAGTTAAAATATTATTGTAAAAGATAAAAGCATCTACTTTATGAGGATTAATTTATGTATCACACATCGAAAAGCTAGGAGTGCCTATATGCTTTTGGAATAGTTTACAGTGGTGAAAGGCATAGGTTCTCAAGCTGGAATGTCCAAGTTCGAATCCTGGCCCTGCCACCCACCAGCTGTAAGACCGAGCAAGGTATTCAACCTCTCTGGGTCCCAGTTTCCTTTTCAGCAAAGGAGGGTATTAGCTACTTTCCAGAGCTGTTGTGAAGATTAAATGGTCTGAAACATATAAAGGTGATGAGGACACAATGGTCTGCCACATGGCGAGGCACTCAGCAGCAGCAGCTTTCACAGAGAGCAAAATATATTTTACCCAAATTTATAAAGACATATCTGCTGAATAAAGATATTCTGAATTGTTGTGATATCAAAGTTAAACGCACATACATATTAACTTAGATAACTGGCTTACACTATAAATAATAAAGGTACATTTCAGCATCTAAGTTACTTTCTCATGTTATTACACAGGAGTTCAATATGAATCCAGTTCACTTCAGGCACCATCATTTAAATTTTTATGTTAGGAAAATTCTTGAGGAAATCTGTTTATCCTCAAAAAGACTTGCTGATGGGAAAAAATCTAGTAACGTCTAATGAGAAAAGTTGCCTTTTCCCTCTGTTAGCTAGAATGGAACTGTCACACGACTCACTACTGTATGTATCCAGATAAACTTATGAAAAGCCCTAATGTTAATGGAATATTTCAAATATGTACTGAAAATGGTAAGCCCCTAATCACACATGAGCTTGTGAATAAGTGAGATGGAGACCAGTATGTACACGATGCACTCGTAGCTATATCACATGTCTTCCTCAATGGTCTCTATCATTCTTGAAATTCTCTTCTTTGTGAAGTAATTTTCTCCATTTCTCAAGCTTGTTACTTTAGAAGGTAAAGCACCATAGCTTGATTTATCAGATATTTAATACATAGATTTTGATAGGGAAATAAAGGGGGAAAAAAAATGAATGCATTACTTCTATGTAAGGTAAGGGATGATGAAATAATAGTGAGGGGCCCTGGCTTCCCAAGGAACAAAGGTTTCAGAATAAAGAGTTGCCATTTGGTCTTGGATCAGATAAGTCTATTAGGTTAATTCTTATAGGTGTGTTAGAAAGTAACTCCAAAATATTTTTTATTATGCAAATCACTCAGACTTTTAATACTGAAGGGATTTATAAAAAACCATGTAACTTTACCCCATATTAGATACAAAGAAAGGTAAGTGCATTTATTCAATTTGCTAAAACCCAGGAATTCTAAGTCCTTCCTATTTAGTATTCTTTTCATTGCATACAGTTGCCCTCAATCTTTTTAGCTCTTTGTTTCTTTACAATACACAAGTGATTTATTAATTCTAGCTTTACCTCTATATAAGTTCATGTACAAGTTGAAGAGTATAAAATGGATTAGAAAGAGACTACTCGAGGTTTAAAATAAACTACATTTTTACAAAAGAAAGTTACTTTTAAAGGCCCACATTAAAGGCTTATTAAATGTAAAATTATGTTTTTCAATACGCTAATGAATGCGACAGGCAGTGTGGGCTCAAGTTCAGGAAAGCATGAGTTTCTGTTTCAACTCTTAACATTTATTAGTTTATGTGTCCATGAGGCAACATCAAATAAAAAGAGGTTAGAGATTGTTTTGAAAACTACACAGGGATATGTAAATGAAAGGAATTATTGTAATAGTATAAACTATATTTAAACCTGCTTGTTGAATATTATGTTCTAGGCCTTGCTGTTTTACAGGAGGCATAGCACGCAGGACATAGTGAACAATGTTTTTCAATGAGTTATAAACCCTACCACTGTCACTGCTGCTCTCAGAAGAGTCCTCTTCCTCCTCAGATTCAGAATAAAATTTCTTATCAGGATTCTCTTTCTTTGCTTTTCCTGCTGGGGTCCATTCTTTTGCCTGTTTAAAAAAAATGTAAATTCAATATCAATGAATTCTCATTAAGGGATTCAGTCCTCAGGCAAACTTAACCATTCGAATACTCTGTGAACCCAGAAGAAAGTTTAAGGCCTCAACAGAGGAGGCAGCTGTTAGAAGCCCTGGCATTAAGGCTGATTCCCCTTTACCACTAAAGAGAGGAACACAAACTCTCACTCAGAGACTATTGTGTTAAACCAACAACTTTATTTTACATATGATTTAAAACACTTTTGTATTTGTTGGTCTACAGAAGATTTAAACTAAGGTAGGACAGCCTAGGAGAGATGAGGGCAGTTAGAGGCAGACACAATAAGAGCAGTAAGAAATGCAAGTTGACAGCTTGATAATGAGGGAGAAGGAAAAAAAAAATTTAGTGTAGGTGATAAATAGTCCTTATCATCTCAACAGCATAAACTCTGGGGTAATCCTGTCACTGACTTCTCTCTTTCTCTCATACCCTAATCATCTAATCCATCAAGAAAGCCTTCAGCCACCTTGGTCCTGTACCACCTCGGCCAGCTCTCTCCTGGATTACGGCAGCAGTCTCCAACTGGTTACCCTGGGTCTAGTCCCACCTCCCACCCCCCAGCTCCAGGTTGGCTCAACACAGCAGTCAGAATGATTTTATTAAAACCCAGTTCCAATCAAGCTCTTCTTTGGTTTGAAACCCTACCAAAGGCTCCTTTTTTCACTCAGAAAAAAAGAAGTCTTTACAACAGTCTGCTCGGCCCTCCCTGGCCTCCTCTTGCCTCTGTGTCCTGCTGCTGCTCTCCCTCCTGCCCGCTCTGCTCCAGCCGCTCCTTACAGATTCTTCAAATACCCCAGGTATGCTCTCTCTCCCCTTTAGGCCTCTCCCCAAAGCTGCTCCAGTTTCCAACACCCTCCCCCAGATGACTGCATGGTTCATTCCCTCACTCCCCGCAAGTCTCTGCTCAAATGTCACCTCAGGGAGGACCACTCTATTTAAAATTCCAACCTCCCAGGACTGGCACTTCTGATCTTACTCTGCTCTAATCCTGTTTTGTTTCTGTCACAGCACTTATTATTCTCTAACACACATACATAAATTTATAAATTTATTTTTACTGTCAGTCTATCCCTGCTGGAACATCAGCTTGTGGAGAGCAGAGGTGTTTGAATATTTTGCACACCGATATATCTTAAGTGTGTCTGGACACAATAAGTATCAGTTGTGTGACAGCCCCTTAAAAACTTTAACACAGTGTATTAAAGTAAAATAAAATAATTTCCATAAGTGTGACCCTGATTCGTTAAGAAAAATTAAATCATGGTTCATACACTCTCTTTTAAAGGTCAGGGAAATGTATATTTTTTAAAAGGTCAAGAATAGTTAAGACTTACTTATTTATCACACTTTTGAGTTTCTAGTATGTGCCAGTTGGCCAGAGTACCATGTTGCTGTGAAGAAATTTATGGCAGCACAGACGTCCCTATTCAGGAATGGTTCTCAGCACTAGATGCAGGTTAGCATCACCTGAGAATATTTTTAAGACTACTAATACGAGCAATAAAAATACTAATACTAAAAAAGCTAATACCTAGGATTCATTTCCTAAAATTCTGATTTAATTGGTCTGGGGCAGGCCTGACAAAGGTTTTGTTTAATTATTTCCATATGATTACAGTGTATAGCTAAGATTGAAAACCACTGATCTAGAGAGGGCTTATGGGCTTAAGATATGTTGCTTAAAAAGACAAGCTTTGGTAAACTGGAAAGTCACTATCTGGACAATAACAGAAAAATGAGTAAAAATTACTCAAATATATTTGAGTAAGATACTTACATAAGATCAGCAGTACTGCTTTTCTTTTTATATATATTTATAATGTTCTGTCCTTCAAAAATGAATAAAGATAGTATTCTATAATCAAAGTTCTCCTATATTTAGTAAACACTGAAATTCCATTTTTCTTAAATCCAATAAACAATATTTTCCTAAAGCCTAGTAAAAAGTTTGTCAGGTCAATTCAGGGGGAAAAAATTACTTAATTGGACTATGGCTTTTAGGCTAAGACTAAGTCACAGATAAGGAAAATCAAGCTCTTATGCTCAAAGAGGTATATTATTTTGACACGGTCATGGACTCTCTATTCATGGAGCTTTAGATTTTAAAGGACAAAGTCTCACAGTAAAAATATTTTAATTTTTGTTATGGTCTTTTATGACTATGATAACTCTAAGCAAAAGAAATAACAGGGAAAAGAGAAGAGGAAAAGAGCAAGGCACTAATTTGTAAGTTCCTATGAAAGATAAAACACTGACGGCAGATGTGTTTGTAAAGCTTGGTATGCCAAAAACAGCCTTTCTGTAACTGGGCAGAAAAGGATTTCCTAGAACTAAGCAAAAAAAAAAAAAAAAAAAAAAAAAAAAAGTGTAAAGAATCTTCAAAACTGACTGGTGTCGTAATACAAATATGTATCGTATTTGATATTCCGGAATGGTAGTGTGTAATTCAAAGTGACTTCTAGTGTCAATGTGACTAGGTTCCCTGTTGTTTTGATTAAAATAGCAGATTATCCAAACCTAGGTCATTATTTTGACTAAGTTATATTTCATAGTAACACAATGTGACCCTGTAAGATCACTTTATAGTAAAACTAGGATAACACATGTATTATGTGCATGAAATACACTGATGTGACTTTGACGGTGGTGACAGAGCGATAGGCGAGAAAGACTATACGAAACCTTCTTTCTGTATTGTTATAGTTGCATTTGATAATAAAACTATGTACATTATTTTTATATTTAATTGAGTCTCTTATACTATAATTTTAAAACAGTATGTCCAGAGACCAATAGACTGAAACTATTTTCTGCATGGCATCAACAGATAGTGACAGTTTTTTTTCTGATGCAACCAAATTCCATCAGTTATTATTATCCTCCATAATATGTTAGCAATTATTAATTTCCACAATGTAGTCAGCAAAATGTAAAAGAAATCAATTTGTCTCCGTTGAATCAGCCAGGTGAAATGAACATAAGAAAATATGTTATTTAAAGACTGTCCCTATAAGGTAGTTAATGCTTAGAAGAGCACATGAAAATGGAAGAAGCCAGCCAGCTAACCAATCTATCAGCCAATATAAGGCTACTTTTGAGACACAATTAAAGTGCATGGCATTGCCATCAATTTCTGAGACAATAAACTATTTTTATGTTACTTTTTTGGTGGATTGGAGTGGCAAGGAGGAGGAACAGGGCAGCAGAGGAAGGAGGATAAAAGGATGGTTCTACTTGGGCCAAAACATTATGTACCCAATAATGAAAAAAGACAGAACCATAAAAACAACAAACGGGCATAATAAGAAATTAGGAGAGAGAGTATCTGCACATAACAAAGAACATTCTCTTTGTATTCTAGCATTTGACCAAAAGTTTCACAAGTAAGCCAATCTTTTTGAATATTTAAGAGAAGGATGTAGATTTGAGTGGAAATCACCAAACTGAGTTGAAAGGAGGAAAATGCAATTCGTTTTAAATTTTAAAAACTCATCTCTAAATAGAGATAATTTGTCGCAACATGAAAGCAGTGCTGCTAAGTACTAAGGACAGTACAGATTTACAAAAGAGCTCAAGCTTCCTCTCTTCATATTACATCATAAAATGCAGTCAGAGCATGAACAATGGAGTCAGACAGATCTGGGTTGAAATCCCAGTTCCATCATTTACTAACTATGCAAGCTTGGGCAATTTACTTAGGTTCTCTGAATCTTGGTTTCGTCATCTGCAAAATGGGATAACAATAACCATCACTTAAAATCATTACGAAGTTTAAGCAAGATATTGTTTACGAAACATTATCAAAGTACACTTCCAGGGTTTGCTAAATGGAGCCATTATTAGTTAATATTGCTTCTGGCCACGTTTCAAAGCCAGGTAAGTCTGAGTAGTTAAAAGAAACATATTTCTCAAAAGAATCAAACTACATGGCCCTGCCCATTATAGAAATTTTTCTATTTAAAGTAATAAAGATTTTCTTCCATTGTACATGGAAAAGGTAGTAGGCAAGAAGATTAACTGACCTTCCCATAGGAATTAGCAATAAAGACTGATAAAATGAATCCTAGTTCAATATATGTGTTCTACCCAAAAAGCATCCACAATGTAATACCTATTGTTCTTTTTTTATTAATTCTACTTAAAGAAGTTTTGGATATATTTCATATAATCAACCTCTAAAGACAATTAGAAGATCTTTCTCTTTATTTTCCTTGTTTACATAAGAAAGAAAGAGACAATAGTAGGAAAGAATATTAATTCTTTTATTTTAGTGGCCAGCATGTTTTAAAGATCTAGGAAAAGAGTATTTATATAGAGAGCTTTCTTTTTTTCTTTTTTTAATGTGAAAGCAACCTATTATTCATTTTAATTGTGACCTTGTGTAAGGACATTTTTGGGTACACTATGCTCCCTATGTATGTTTAGCCTTCATGTAAAACAGGTTCATCAGAAAATCCTGAAGAACACTTTGTATGGTTTTTCTGGAAGAGACAGCAAAAAATATTTAGAAAATATTGACAGGAAGCTTACGAATCTCCAAACTAAGTAGGAAAAGCTCAATCCAATAAAACTAAATACCTTAGAAATTGAATCTACACAGCTACAAATGCAATACCACGAATGTGGGCGGCACTGATGCAGAGAATTCAATTCTCTATTTCCTTGAAGAAAAAGAACAGTACATGTGCAACAACACAGGGGTACTACAATGGTTAGTTCCCACAGCAGTGAGAGATATATATATATAACACATTACATTTAGAAATATCAGAACAATTTTCGATTTTCAATCCCCTGCAAAAAAACCTTTTATATAAAACAATGGTTATTCTAGAAATCTCCCACTGCTTGACAAAATTAACTTCAGAAAGGTCAACTTACCAACTCTATTACTTCTACATTTCGAACTGATGGGTCAGGCGCCACCTCTGGCCAATTAGATAATTCCAGGTACCCAGTAGCTTTAGCGTTGAGAGTGTGAGATAAAGTGCCAAGCTGGAAATGATCCCTATCTATTAAAATAGAGGAAAATATAAAATAAACAATATGAGCTGTATGTAACAGAGAACAATCCTAATCAGAGCTCAAAGTAATTGGCATATTACCTCAAATGTCAAGGAATAAATACAAACTAGGAAGCTCTTCATAGGTCAAAAAACTGATTTCAGTCCATAGATTACAATAATCTCCCCCATAATGGTCAATAAAAAAGCTAATCAGTCAGTGTGTTTAGAGGTGTTGCTCTGATATGTAGCTTCTCTAAAAATTACTTTACTGTGAATATTAAGAATGACAGCACAGTTAAACAATCCATATACATGTCTTGCCACAAACACATCCAGAATTTTAATAGTTTTTCTACAAAACTGAACTGCTTTTTATCGCTTTACAACAATTAAATGAGAATAAATATGAAAACCAAAGTATATAATCATTTGTTTCCCACTGTAATGGCTACTTGTTAAACTGATAAAATAATTACTCCTTTTAAAAAGCTGGGAAAAATAAGCTAACTTCCATTTTTGAAAAACAAATTTAAATATAAAGATACGTTTCATGAAAAAATTCTTGGAAAAATTTATGTAAGTGTACACAGAATATTTAATTAATAACTCACTATTAAGGTGAATTACATATTCCATATTAAACAAAGCCATCTATTTAAAATAGAAATGAAGTCAATGTCTACAAGAACAACATAGCTTTTATCCATTGTTCAGCCAAATAGTTTAGTAAGAATAAAATAAAGTTAGACTGAAATTATTCAGATAAATAGGGCCTATAAAAATATAAACTTTAACTAATATAAACCTTGCTCTGCAGAACAGATGAATCTAGAAAGCACACTGTTCTTATATATTTATATATGCTAAACATTTATGTTTTCTAAGAGATAAATTTTAAACATGTTAGAAACAGGGCATATAATGTCATAATTTTTTACATAACATATATTTTGCACTTATATTCTGCTAGTAATACCTTTAAAAGGAGACTCAAGCAGTGGTGCGGGTTTTTGCGCCAGGAATATTTTTTTGGCATATTTACTTAGAGCTCCACTCTTCTCATTCGGAACAATAAGCTGCCTAATAAATCTTGTACGGTCTCTGATGTCGTAGTTTTGATCATACTTGCCGAGATTTAATATGTACTGGGTAAGCAATTTTGTCTGTTGGAAAAAAACAGAACAAGATGAGAATACAGTTATTTATGATTATTGATAACTCTGGATAAACATATTTAAAGAGGTAATAAAAATGAATGGTTATGTCAAACAAATGTTGTTCCATGGGGAATATGCATTTCTAACGCTGCAAATGGAATTCTGAAGCCAAAGCACATGTCCTCTTCAGTACTGGGGAGGTGAATGCTGAGTACTGAGAAGCAGCCATGTGCTAGATTATTAAACTGCTGAAGTGGAAAGAAAGGCATCATTAAAAAAATAATCATATATGGCAAACCCGCTGAAGGGTCTACGTGAGAATAATGAATGTGGAAATACAACTAAAAACATGGCACTCAAAACTTAATCGGAAAAATATGCAGGACATCAAAACATCAGAGAGTATTAGGGGGCTGGCAAACTGCTTCTCCTGAGGTGTGTTTTATGAAGAGATACTGTCCCTGGCATAAGCAGTGTCTGCACTCTGACTGCACTCAGTTACTTTACCCTGAATTATGACCCATTAAAGCAGACGCATGAATCACTGAACTGGATTACTGCAAATTATTTGCAGTGCATTTAGCTGTTACTTTTTCATAAAAGCAAGCTGCTGATGCCCTCTAAAAACTAGGATAAAAGACTCCTTCCATTTTTTTTTCCCCATGTTGCTTACAGCCTCTAGTAACATTGGTCATTTATTTATTTATGATAGAGAGCAACTTATTATAGTAGCTTTTACACTGTAATAAGATTTCCTAAGTCAATTTTTCAATGTACAACATTAACATGTATTGAGATAATTTTAATAATAATTAAATGAAAACAGAAATGTTAACAAAATAGATTTGTATTTTAAACATCAGTTATTTTATTGAAAAAGCATTATTTTAATTTAGAAGGTTACACACATAAAATTGTAACTATAAATTAAATAGGACTTATAATGCATGGAAAAATAAACATCTATATTAGAACATTTTAGAGACATTAGAAATGGATAAAAAATAAAATTAATCAAGTCAGGCAGAGCTAAAGATAATAGTTCTGTAACAATAAGGCAAAGTACAAGGAATGATGCGGTAAACTCTTTTACAATATTAATTCGTTAAGATAATTGATTTGGATAGAAGGCAACCTTCTTTCAGTAACAATCTATTTATAAATGATTAACCTAGTTTTTAAAAAGTAGAACTATAAAAAAAATAAGTAAAAAATGTTACTTTGGTTACCAACAACTGCTATCCACTAATTACCAGAGCATGTTGGTCCAAATACAGATAAGAAAAATTCTATGATTCATTTTTAAAGATAATTAGTAAAATATTCACCAGGTGAGTGATACAAGTCAAAAGGGAGCGTGGCACACTGGATCATGTAATTAACTTGCTGGGATAACCTGGGAAATACACCTAACCATTAGTTTTCTCAAATGTAGAATGAGAACTTATAATTAGGTTAACTCTAAAGTATATTTGAGTGCTGAGATTTAGAATATGCAACTAAAATAAATCAGAAAAAAGAAATAAGTCTGGCCATCGCAATTTTTTTTTTGAGCTAGTGGAGTGATTCATACTGCTTTTATTTCTGATCCCAGAAATTAACTTTTAGGAAATTAAATTATTTCAATATATTAATAGACACTATTGAGAGTGAGATAGAAAATTTCAAGTAATTAAAATTATGCGATTTTTAAAGTATGTATTTACTGACTGTAAAACTTGTTTTATTATATTGGTGGGTTATGAAACAGTTCTATTAAAAACATATTTTCAAAAATAATTTCTAAAAGATAAAAACATATCCACGTTCAATGATGCATTAAAAACATAAGCAGAATAATTATTCACTCATATTTATTCATCTACTTTATCAGTTTCTTAGCTGTCTCTATCTCTAAAATCAAGTCATTGGAATTTATCTGAAGAATATATTTTTATATGGTCTTACTATAAAAAAAAAAGACTGCCTACAATCTTCTTCAAAACTGAAATTTATGATCACTAATTATGAAAATGTTGGCATTTTCAACTTATCCTTTGCTACAGAACATAATATTGTTAATAGAAAAAATGTCCTCCTTACAGTTTGAACAATCTGGTAAGCACAGAGAAAATTCTGCTGAATAAAGGATATTCTCAGTGCGTTCCTTTATGTTAAAATGAGTAAATATCTTAAGCCCAGATATTAAACTTTTCCCCCTCCATTCAATGAAATTATTTTTATAAGATAAAACTTTAAAATAATTCTCTGTATTTTAAAAAATATTTTGCCAAATTTAGGTACTGCAAAATCAACTGCCTTCTCAATTTCGTTTCATTCTAATAAAAAATATAAACTTAACCAACAAAAACATGAGACCCATGAAAAAGTCTTTACCACAGTTGAGATACTGCAAATGACACATCTTCTAAAATAAATTTTTTAGGTCTTATCACTTAGTTTGTTTAGTTCTTCTCTTTCTTTTATAGAGATGTCTTCCTGTTTGCAAGACCTGTTTCCAAGAATTGTTATTTGCTAATATTTTCAAAAGCTGAAGGTTTTTGGCACTCTATTTGGTGAACACTTTAAAAATTTCCAAATGATTCTGAATCAAAATCTAACAAATATTCAAAAGTTTCATTTACTCTGTTCCCCTACCCACCCACCCCAAGCAAAAAAAGCCAATGTGGAACACATGCTAATTTACAAAGCAGTTTTTCACAAAATCACATTTCTAAAACCCCGCTGGTCACATGTAGCAAAGAGCGTATGAGAGTGTGTGCTGTCATGCTGAAGTACGCTTTTTCAATATGAGCTTCATCACAAGAATCTTGTAGTTCTGTTGAACTACACATATCAAATATTAGTAAACTTGACCATTACAGTTTTATTTAAATTGGTAGAACAAGTAGAGTGAGTTTACATGGACCACAATCAATCCCCAAAATATTTGTTCCATAGTTTTCTTAATTAATAAGAACACTGATATTACCATGACAACATCCACTCAGCGAAAAAGAGTAATTTTACCATCCATGTTGGCACTTTTAAATTTACAATAGCATTTACAGCGATTTTGACAGAATACAGTTCCAAAAGCTTTACTTTGATTTCATTTACACTGACAGAATAAACATATAAAAGCTTTGAGTAAAAATGGTTGAACTATTATTGAAATTAATTGATTTTCTATTTGAAAACTAGCATCATTTAGGTCCTTTTTCCGCTAATGGAGCTAATACATTAACTGTTACTGCTTCATTTTTCATATGTGCAAAAAAACTTGGGATGAAAAACGAACAAAATTAATTTTTAAAAAAGAGCTATTTGATCTACATGAGATTATGTTTCACAGAGAGGTATGTAAACATATTCAGCACCTCTATATATTTAATTGTTATCTTGAGGCACAATCTTCCTAAAATAACTCCTAACTTTTTAAATAGACACTGATCCTGTTTTAGCAAATTTGCTTATTTTCTGGTTGTTGTGTGGTCAGTGATATTACCATGATTGTCATAGTGGACGGTAAATGCTGACAACATTTTGCACATGGTAAGTAATGAGACAAATTTGGAACTTCATTTTTCATTAAATACACACTTCCATTTTAAAGAATTTATTGCTGCTGGATTTCTAACAAAATAAAAGAACTTCCAAATAATAAAATAAATAGGTTTTAGATTTACAGTACACAATAAATGACAAAACTACTGTAGTGAGAGCACTCCGACCACTCTCTTTAATGATGTACAGCAAGGTTGTTCTGTCTCTTATCTCCTGCACATATTTCACCTACAACCAACCCCTAACTTCCCATGTTTTCCTCTGGCTCCACTAACTGACAGCTGGGAGCTTCATGCTTTGTACAGGACATGGCGTAACTTGCCGGTACATCAAGTTACCATCAGATAGAACACTTAAACACTTATGTCACCACCGCTGGCAAAGCGAAGGACTTAGCTTTTCACACCATTCGTCAGGGCACACTTCACTTTATCAGCACACATCCTACACGCTGCTCTGAAAGGGAGAGGTTAGTCATGGTACATCTCAAAAAAGTTGGGAAAAGAAAGACGGAAAGTCTTTCTGATTTAAATGTTTCACATTTTAAAATGAAATCTCTGTTCCCTGCACTTGTATCTTAAAGGCCACTAGACAAAACCACAGCAGAGGTTCGAAATACAACGTAGAAGTCTACAAACTTACTCTGTCTTATTTTAATGCAATTACTAATGACACTCTATCATTAAAAAGGAAGAACTTGCGCTATATCCTAAACTGGATGGAACAATGAGACAACAGACAATATATAAGATCTGTCCTGGGCAACGGTCACAAAGAAAATAGACATGATCACGTATACAATCATGGCATTTTAACGTGCCCAAAGGCTCAATCCAAAAACAGATGGAACATTTAATAGTATGTTTAAGTAGGTTTTACTTATCAAATTATATAAGACAAGCAAAGAGAATAATACAATGTACCCTAAATAAAAGATATATTTAATATGACTATTAAATTTTTATTTCATATTAATTTTCTTGCTTAGATTTAAGGAGTTATTTTTGGTACCAACTAATGGCCAGTACTATCCAGACCCTACTTACAACAACTACTTTCTCTTTGGATTAACTATAAGTCCCTGTGACATAGGAAAAATGAACTTTGGGAGAATGCTATATAAATATTGAGGAATTCACTATTTTAAAAACTTCTCAAAATATGGGTATCATATGTTTACCTAAATTCTCTGACAAGTAATAAACTGGTAAATATTTGTTCAAACAATAGCCTTCTTCAAATATTATAATAGGTCATCACAAAATTATAAGTGTACAATTCAGTGGCATTAAGTACATTCACAGTGTTACGTAACCATTACCACCATCAATCTCCAGAAAATTTTACAGCTTCACAAAGTGAAATTCTGTACTACTTAAACAATAATTCCCTGTTCTAGTGCTTCTTACGTTGAGTAATTTTGGATTTATCTTGGACATTATAAATGTATATTGTAGAGATGTTGTTATATCCTACAATGAATACTGGTTTTTGTTTGTGTTTGTTTCAGCAGGCAATTACGGACTTCATCTCTTTAGTGCTGTTCAAATTCCAGTTCAGTTTCTTTATTCTTAACTGTGCTGCTCTGAATCCATCCTACACATGTGTGGTTTGGGGGTAAGCCAGAGACTTCAGTAGAGTTATTTGCAGATACTGAGGCTTCCGCATTGGCTTTCTCCTTTCTAGAATCCCCCCTTAACTTTCCAACATCTTTGGAAATTGTTTTCCTAAACTCTGTCTGTCCTCTACTTCCTCAGGCCAGAAGGACTCTGGGTTTCCTCCAGAGTTTTAGCCTCTATGCATAGTGCCAAATGTATCAGGATAAAAGCCACACAAGTGGGGAAATTCACTTTGTGCCACTCTCTTCTTTCACGTGTCAATTCTCCTTCAGACTCTTCCTACTTTTACGTACTCTTTGAGATGCCAGGCAATTGTTTACTTTTTGTATTTTTCCAGAGTTTATAGTTGTCTGGTAGGAGCTTTTTCAACCATACCAAAAGCAGACTGTTGACTAAATTTTTAATTCTTTTTTACACTACGTAAAAAGATTTTGAGATATTAAAAAAGTTTATTATTCAATTATTCCTTGGGCATACAAATGAACATAATGTGCTAAACCTGGTTTCCCTAGTTCAGTTTTAAAGATGGCTAAAATAAATATGTATAGAAAACAACTTTTTATATGCAGGTGAAAGTAATCATTTCAGTTTCTGTCTCATATCCAATGAGTTATGAATTATACAACTTAAAAACACTGTCAAATTGATGGTACTTAAAAATCATTCTTTAATGCTAATTTTCATGTATGAATTCTCTCAAATCCTTTTCTTGAGAAATGAGAAACTGCAGAATAGAATACAGCCCTACAGAATACCTTCATTCATCTATTTTTATATTTAATCATTTATAAACAATGAGTTGCAGTGGGAGGGTATAGCTCAAGTGGTAGAGCGCATACTTAGCACCCATGAGGACCTGGGTTCAATCCCCAGTACCTCCTCTAAAAATAAATAAACCTAATTACCACCCCCCACTAAAATAAAATAATTAAATAATACAGTAATAAATACAATATTTAAAAAAGCAATGAGTTGTATAAAAGTATATGCGAAAATTTGCTATATTTTCTAAATATCACTATGTTCTCATCAGCTGGTGGTGCAGTCTACTGAGTATCTAGAAGTATCACTAAAATATACAACACTTCAATAACCGAGCTCCAAAACTTCAGTGAGTAATAAAGTTCAAGAAAAAAAAATCTGAGTGCAAACTATGTTATCTTCAAATTCACTTAATAAAAAGACATGGAATCCATTCTACAGTTTCTGAACACAAAGCACTATCTTCCATTACTGGTTACTTACAGTTCCAAAGAAGAGGGCCAAGGACAGAACATTCACTCAGTTTTGCAAAACCACTTTCAGTCTTGATTAACATACTAATTTTGTTTTCTTTTTCTTTTATGATAATCCATAAGCTAGATTTATTTAAAGCAGCCAAACCATTGTTATGATAGTCATAACAATCATAATATTCTAGGTGTTAAGTTAACTTTGACAACACTGCATGGACTTAGTGAAAACAGAGTGTCAGGCTAACAAAGTGTTTTTTATCAGTAAACAAGGAACTCAACAGCAAACATAGATTTCTTTTTTTTGCTCAGTTTCTTAAAGTAACTCATTGCATGTATTAATCTACACAACACTCGGAAATGATTAACTGACTCCTTTCAAAGACTGACTTAAAATGTAAAGATAAAACCTAAATAATAGAAATATGCTCAAAATACTTGCAATTATTTGTTCACAAATTTTGTATACCAATCAGCAAAAGCTGTAAGATAACTCATATCACAATTAGGGATGAAGACAATCTGAAACCACACAGAAATGGCTCTGAGGAATCAACCTGAGGCATGTTATCAGCTTACTGAAGAATGAGCGTGGCCCATGGGAAGGCAGAAAGAGAGGGAGACACGTATAGACAGATACACGGCAAACACGAAAAAAAGAGGGAGAGGAGAGAATGGCAGAGGCTTTAGACTGCGGTCAATGGGGGTGGGCGGTGTGTACGTGAAGGGTGTCAAAGAGATACCAAGGAAGAAAGAGTTTTAGAGAAGGAGGGACACCAGAACAGAGTCAGAGAGAAGGAAAGAGGGGGTAAAATCAGAGAGGCTAAGTAAGAGCCAGAAAGAAAAACAGAGACAGGACACAAAGCATAAAGCCTACTAAAAGGCCTAGCAGCAAATGAGCAAAAATCCTTTCCCTGACTCACTGATCAGATTAAGTCCTCCACCTGTAGAGGTCAGCTATTCAATACAGGAAGAAGAATGAGAAAGATATTATTTTTCACATACAGATGGTGCTATATATTTTATACACAGAGGCTATTCCTCTTACCAACAGTTCCTTGAAGTCATCTGACTTAAAAAATGAATATTCTAAACTGCAAATCTGGTCAATTATATACAACTACTGAAAAATGTTTAATGCTTTCCCCTTCGCATGGAGGACAAGGTTGTGAGCACCTGCCACTCCAAATCCTGGCCTTGCCTACCTTCCAGATTGAGCTTTAGCTTTCCAGAAAGCACCAAGCTGTTCCATGACTCAGACCCCCTGCTCTCCTCTTTCCTTCTTCTGTATAGTAAAGCACTCCTCACAGCCCTTAGTCAAGAGTCTAGTTTATGAAACTTTCCCTGACCTCTCTCCTCCTTCTATTTCTGACCTTCAATAACTTTCTCTTCTGGAGTCCCACTGTATCGTAACATTTCTATTATAGCACTGACCACAAACTATTTCTTTTTTTTTAAATGTTTTTATCCTCTAGTAGACCAAAATGTCATCTCTTTACACCACTATCTGAAGTAGAACCTTAAAGAAATAGGCACCTAGTAATTGTTGAACAGGCAGACTAATGTATGAATGTCTAGACCTTAGCTGCTTGATTAGAGCAAAGAGGAAAGTAGATTTCACATAGGTAGACTAAGGATTAATCTCTTACCTGCTTGGAGTTGGTTAAATACAATTTTGCTCCAAGATTTAAAATCTGCAGTTTTACCAAATCATCTTCACTAGTGAAGCTTTTCGCCATCTTCCTCAAAACATCAGGGGCAATTTTAGGAACCCGTTCACAGTTTTCTCCAATCAGCCAAAGGATACTTGCTCTAGCCACAGGCACCTAATATTACAAGCAGATTACATACGATTAAAAACAAGTATTATAAATAAGATAATCATACTCTTCTTAATATTAACATAGAAAAGGCTTTAAATGCTATAAAGCTGTTTGCATCTATTAACTCATTTAATGTATATCCAGGAAGTGCTCTTTTATTTACGAATTTTCTTCAGTTACCAGAAAATCTCATTAAAACTGATTTCAGAGATAATGCTTAGAAAAGATTCATAAAGGAAAAATCATTGGTCTAGAATCTTAATGCTATCAGAGATCTGCAAATTCTTGGGCCAAATCTGGCTGGCTATGCCAACTGTTCACCATTGTTGCTGCTTCTGTGCCATATGAGCAGAAGAGCAGTTGCAACAAAGACCATAAGGCTGAAAATATTTACTTATCCAGTAATTTACAGAAGTCTGTCAACCTCTGCTCTCAGGCATTGCTTCACAAAACTCAATGCCCGTAAAAATTATCTAAGGTTCTGACTAAAACTGTAGGGTTTTGGTATCAGTTCCAAGACAGTAACTCTCGGATGGGGCCTAGGAATCCATGCTTTATGAAGCATCACAGATGATTCTTGAGACAGGTGGTCTGCAAACCACGTTTTGAGAATCCACGGGTAATACAGAAAAAAGAATACACCCATTAAAGACAATGTTTCCAAACCAAAACTGTTATTGTCCTCTATGTATCTGTATCTAAAGCACTGAAATAAATAAAACTGACAAAATCACCAAGGCTTGCTTATAAAATCATGAATGCTCATCTATTATTTGGTTATCAACAAAAGAAAACAGGGAAAAAATAAATTTGTCCAATATTGCATTTTGCCATTTATATATATACTTTTAATAAAGTACATTTCCATATGGTTTGTTTCTTTTTTATATATTTTTTGAAGTATAGTCAGTTTAATTATAAATTGTCAATTTTAATTTGTTTCTTAAACATAAATGTTCTGCTACAAATTGGAAATCTTCCACCAGCACCATTAAGACCAACATTTTATTCAGAATATGCAAATTAGTTCTATTACTATTTGTTTATTTGTATCCTCCTCTATTCCAAAAGGAATTTGAAAGAGTATGTAAATTAGTTTCTGTGAACATTTTCACCTATTACAGAAAATGTGCTTTCTATAATAGATGAAAAAGCCCACAGCTATCATCAAGAGGAGGCAGCATCTAACAAGAGAGAAGACTCTTCCTGAAGTCCTCTCCAGTGTCTCAAATAAAGTCCTAATGTCTTCATCATAGTTTCACAGCTGTACACAGTGTCACTGTTAAAGGAGCAAGAAGGACCTTTGCACAGCTAGAATTTTATCACAGTATCTACCACCTCAAATTCCTTCAAACACCCATTTCATGAAATAATGTAAAACTACTAAGACACCACTAAGTTGGGTCTTTCGCCAGAATCAGAATGAGGTCATTAGAAAACTTTAAAATCAAGTATACATTTTCAAATATCGTAACAGCATCATCTTTAATATTAGAACAAGTTTAGTAAGAGGGAAGAAATCAGTACACTTATGTAATAAGTGTAAGTACTAAGTACAAGTAATAGTGAAATACTAAATGCTGTTACAGATCTATTCACACAGTATGGTAAAACTGGATACCCTTAATGTGTACTGATTTCTGAATAGAAAGAGGCTATTTCTAATGTTCCAAAGGTTACACTGCATTAAGACCTTACTCCCAATCTATTATTTTAAATTGGGCTAAAGAATAGTAATTGAGTGGTACATTAAATTTTCCAGTATGAAGCAACTGAAGTTGCCTGCCATAATGAAAGGTACCTCTAAATAAGAATATATGGGCAACCTCAGATTTCAGTTATGCTAGATTTATTTTTCTTCAGTATTTTATTATATATTGCTAGTATAAAAATTAGAATTCTATGACATATCACAATCTATTACCCCACTTCAAGTAATTTTCCTCTGGTTACATACTTTTTAATTTTTTTTGGCAATTAAAAAGACAATCCCCAAAAGGACTAAGAGATTGTTTATATTCCTATTCATTAATATACTAAGATTAAAATAATATTTAAATACTCTGAACATTCATAATGCATACATTTAGAATATATCTCTTTAAAAAATTAAAAATCAGTAAGTTCTAATGCTCAAAGTGAAAATCTCAGGGTGGTGGTTGGTAGGGTGGTGGTGTTGGGGGCCAGGGTAATATTCAGAGGTTCTAGAACTAAGGTAATCAAATTTCTAGTAGACATATAGAAAACTTAGAAAACTTCTCCACAGAAAGAAATAGTATTTATATAATATATTAATACCAATCTTTCAGTGATGGCATTAAAAAGCTTAGAAAACTGACAAATCCAAATGTTTTTGTGCCTTTGGCTGGAATTAGAATCATAAGATTTTCAGGTTCCAGCCCTCCCTTTCTGTCCCAATTAAGTTATAGGACTTTTATTTGCACACGACTGATACTATGAATCCATGGCCACTATTTTCAAAGATCTGAAGCAACTGAAAAAAGAGCAAGTTAAGAAAATTAGTCGCTTTTTGTTCTCCACAGTCTCTTCAACCACAGAATAAATAGGAATACTGAACTAAAGCCAAACTAATAACACACATGTACGCACATGATATAATACTTTCATTATGAACCTCGCTTTTCAATATTTTCAAAGACAAACTGGATTGTAAATGACTTTGCCTGATTCTTTATTCTAAATGCCCTGAGCAAGTGGTTAAGTGCACTTTTTAAACCTTCTACCAGAAGGCAGTTTCCACCGCCATTTTAACCCATTAACTTGCTTGCAAAAACGAGTAATGTTTCCTAGCTGACCACAGCAGTTATAGAAAGACATCTAGAAAGATGTTACAGATCACACTGTGAGCAGTTCAATTTAAAAGCTATTGTGTTACAATACCAGCTCACTGCACGACGCAACAGTGTAAAATAAATCCTGTAAAAACATCAATTTTATTTATTTAAATGTCAAAGCCAAAATCAGTAGACACCTAAGCAAACTGCATACAAATAGCAAGTCAGATCCAATATTCCGTATCTGGACTCGATAAGCATTAAAACACTTAAGTGTGAATTAAGTGGGGGTGGCAGGGCAAGTGTAGTTAACTTGTGAAATGGCTGGCATTAAGTGAGGCACCTGAGCAAGGAGTACATAAAGCATCACTTCAGGCTTGCTCAGGAGTCTTTACAAAATAAATCTTTCAACTGTCCTTTTAGGGTACGAAATCCTCACCTGTCCCATTAAACATGTGAAACCTTGTTATAACAACCCTTGGGTAGTCTGCATTTTATTCTGAAAGAGCTTTGTTTCAAAAGCAGTATTTACTACAAATGAAGGCTACTTCAAAGGTTAAAATATTAACAGAACATGTAAGGTGACTGTACCATCACGTAAATTATTCAGTATAAATAAAATGTTTAAATAGAATTAATTTAAATATTAGTTTTCAGATTTTCAACTATACCATTTACTAAATAACAAATGGAATCAGTCTTGAATATGATAACATCTATGTTCTCTTCTTAAAAAAAACGACATAGCAAACATCTATTGAGCTTTTACCATATTTTACTGGCACTCTTTTTTAAGTACTTTACCTGTTTTCTCAGTCAATTATCACAAAAGCCCTACGAAGTAGGCTCTACCATTATCCCCACTTGATATATGAGGAAACTGGGGCACAAAGGAATTAAGAAACTTGCCCAACATCTCATAGCTTGTCAGAGTTCACCATGGCCACTGGGCAGAGACAATGAGTGTGCTATATACTAGGGAGAACACTGGCCAGCAGGGCAAGGAGACTGGTTCTGGTCCCAGACTGATCATGCGTATCTTGGAGACAAACAACTTCACCTCACTGGGTCTTGTTTACTCATTCATCAAATGAAAGCTTTCTCCTTTGTCCCTGTTCTTCCGCCACACTGTGCAATGGCACACTTCAGGCCTCCTGCAGCTTCTTCAGAGCCAGCCCCTTTTTTCCAGGGTTGTTCCAGACCTTCCTCTTGCCTGTTCCCACACTCATGCACGTGGGGGCATTTTCCACTTCCTTTCACCTGTGGTTTTATGGATAAGTAAGGTGGCCAGGGTGGGAGGAGGTCTGGCTGTCAGTTCTGTTCCTCTCACCCGAGAGGGTCCATGAGCCCAGGATTCTGTCCAGAGAAAGTGGCTTAGGCACTGTGGGAAAACGTGCTCAATCGTGTCCTCTTGTCCTCTGACACTGGTAAGACAGGCTCTTTCTAAAATCCAGGGGTCCAGGATTTAGGTGAAATAGGCAGAGATTCAGGAAGAAAGAGGTCTCATTTAAAGCTCTCAGGCTCAACTTTAGAATCACTTGCTCCCATTTGAGTGTCATCAGGTTCCTGGGCATTTTAATAAAGCCCTGATTTCTTTTCTACTTGGCTGTTGTTCTTATGTGAACAGGTCTCTTGACTGGAGCAGAGATTCTGGGGACTCAGTAACTCCCCTTTCCTGATTTTGAAGCTACTGTCAGCTACCTCCCTCACCTCATTCTTCTGCAATAACTTGTGCCTCCACCCCTGACCATTTTTAGGGTTCTGCATCACCATCTGTCTTGCTTTTTTCTTCCTTGTCCCACTTCAAGCACTGCAGGTTCCTGCGATGTGTAAATAGCAACAATTCTTTATCACCTTTTCATTCTCCAAAACTTCAAATTTTTCTGTAGAATTGCATATCACTGTCTTGTAATTATTTTAATCTCTCCTATATCACAGTCCCAATTTGTCGACTTTTGCTTTCTCTCCACCTTATCAGAATCAGGAGGGGTTTTCTATTTTATTATCTTTCCATAGGACCAGATTTAAGATGTATTTATCAATTTCAACTATCTTTTTTTGGTATTCTATTTTACAAATCAACTTTGATACCTCTCAGGTTTTTACACTTTGTTTCATTCAAATATCTTAGGACAAACACCAAATTCTTTTATTTTTGGTCTCTTTACTTTAAAAAGGGTGGCAGTTACAGCTTTAGTCATGTGCCACACATTTTGAAATAAAATGTTTTCTTTTTCTGTTTTTTTTTTGAAGTTTTCATTTTTTTCTTTAAAATTTTTCTGATCTAAAAGTATATTTCTTACTTCATAACTTGTCTGAAAGCTTTTTGTATTAGTTAATTCTTATGTTATTGCCTAAGGTTAAAAAACATAAAAGCTTTAAGTTTACTTTACATCCAAATACATGATTTCTTGTAAATGTTCTATGGATATATCCATAAAAGTGGGTATTATCTATTTCAAGAGATATGAAATTTTAGCTATATTTACTAAATAAAGTATTCTATTATTTAGTTTTTCTATGTCCTTACATCTAAATCTTACTTCAAATCTCCTAGGTATATCTACTATGAGAAAAGCATATTAAAGTCACCTACCAAAACTGTATTTTATCAGCTTCTCCTTGCATTTCCAATAGATTTTTTCCTTACATATTTATTTGGTTGCCATATTTTTTGTGCATTTGGTTTATGCTTCTTAGTTTTTTAGTAAATTGGCCTCTTTTTTCATTTTATAATATTTTATTTTATCCTGTTAAATGCTTTTAATTAATTTAAAATCTTACATTCTTGTTCATATTCACTTAATATTTCTTACCTTACTTATTTATTTTCAACTTTTATCATTTTGATGATGGTGTTTTAATTATAAATGGCATCTATCTAGCTTTTGGTTTTCATTCCAGTTTGAAAGTCTGTCTTCTAATGAGAGAATTCAGTCCATTCACATTCAGAGTAGGATATATTTGACTTTTACTCTTCCATTTTACTTCTTGATTGTAACTCTTCCATTTTAATTTTTAAAATTATTTATTTACTTTACATTTCTGTTTTCTTTTTTTCCCTTAGTGGATTTAGAATTCCCACCATACTTTTGTGTTCCACTAATGGTTATCTTCTGTCTGACAAAAGCATAAAAAACAAAATGAACAAACAAACAAAAAAAAACAGGCTTTGCTATATAGGTCTGTAAAAAAGCATTTACTTGGCTAATATTCCAACAACTGTTAGAAAGTAGATGCAATCAAAAATTTTCCGAAGCCTCACACAGGGACATAGTCAAACACAACAAATTCTTCCAAGAAAGTCTGAGGTTTGCTTGATATGAGTCTCATACACTGCCATAGGTTTCGTGTATAAGCAGCTACATTCACCTGGAAGCCCTACCGCTCCCTTGTCTTTGCCTCTTCCTTTTTAACAAGACCAGAACAACTTTAAGAGCACAAGTTTTAACTAAATTCTGCACAAGATGATTGGGAACACAGAACTCCTCTTTTTTTCGCATAACTAGACACATATTTCTCCACCATTCCTTATAAACAAGATATTAACTATTTCCCCCACCCAAACCCACTATTTTCACCCCGAGATAATCTATTTTCTCCTTACTACTTTTTAAACACAAGGTGAGAATACTAAAATAATTTCACCTCCCTCCACTGCCTTCCTCCCATGAGACCTTCAAAACACTTTTATTCTGCCCCCATCCCTTCCTACCCCTATGTTTTCTAAGATTCTTCAATGTTTTCAGTTTTAGGTTATTAGAATTCCCATTATATCATGCCCCTTCTTTTGCATTTAGCACTTCTGTTAGACATTCCTAGTCTATCTTTATACACTTAATTATGTGTATAAACTTTTACATACACTCATGTATGCATCTCTATTCTTGTCTTCCCCTATCTAGAGTGCCCTGCTTTGGGTCATTAGTTCTTGCTTACAATAAAAATGGTTCAGCAGTAGAAGATGTAACCCTTCTCTAGAAGGTGTCTAAACAGGGGTACGAGTATTTGTGATTGTTACAATGACTAAAACTACGACTGAAATTTGATGCTTGATACAAAGGGATCCTGGATGTCTATCTCAGGAGACTTGAGAAGGTTTACCCTCTCATCTCCTATCAACAGATCACTGACAATAATATCAAACATCTGTTCTACATATGTGCAAATATGGACCAACCTAATGCCAAATTTGTCAATAATTTTGGGGAATCAAAAGGAAACAACAATAAAATCCTGACCAGGTCGGTGAGAAGGCAAATGAATTGAACACAAAAGAGAAACAGACTAGAAATGGAAGACAGATATAGTATGATGTATTGGCTAAGAAAGCAAACTTACTGGCAACGTGACCTTAGGCAAGTTATCTGTGCCTCAGTTTTCTCTTATGAGAAAATCAGAATACCAACAGAACCTACCTTTCAGAGTTATTATTAAAATTAATGATTTATATTTTTAAGTTGCTTAGAATACTGCCTGACATATAATTAGCACTATAGGAGTTATGTTAAACAAATAAGCACAATATAAAAGGAGCCAGAAGAATGCTTACTAAATTTAAATCTTATCAAGTTTGTCTTCCTCAAAAACTTTAACTATAGCCATGATCATAATAACAGCTCACACTAAGCACTGTTCTAAGTGTTTCATATATGTTGACTCATTTATTCCTCACAATACATCTATCCTATTGTTACAGAGGAGAAAACTGGAGCAGAGAGTCAAGTAGCTTGCTTAAGTTCACAAAGCTAGTAAAAGGTAGAGACTAAATTTGAACCCAAGTCATCTGGTTTTCATATCCACTCTCTTAACCTCTCATATACAATCTTTATAAGAAGTCCTGACTTTGATTATTAATCAACAGTAAGAGTAGATATGAAGACAAAGAACTCTCTGGTGAGGATGTGGTGGAAGATCAGATGCTAAGTGAACCCTGAGAGTGTTATTCTTAGCCTTAAGATAAATGTGTAACTGCTCTGCAAGCTTTAATAACACACTGAAGGAAAGAAAACTTTGCCACCAGGGAGATTAAAAATGGGTCCTGACTGGTAGGCTCCAAACCTAGCCATCTATTACTTTTAACTACACAAGTAAGATCCCTCTGAACAGACTCAGTATAGATTACTTCATCTTCAAACAAGGAAATACAGCTGACCCTTGCACAACACAGGTTTGAGCTGCATGGGTCCACTTACACACAAATTTATTTTTCAATAAATAGACAGTCAGCCCACCATATTCCCAGTTTTTGCTACACAGATTCAACCAATCTCAGACGGAAACTTCCATCAGTAGTTGGCTGAATCCATGGATGCAAAACCTGCAAATATAAGGGCTGATTGTAATATACTGACTCCCTTAAACTACAACTCCTCTAGTTATAGAACATTAGCTGTCAAACCAACATTCCAAGGACTGCAGAGTAAAGGACAAACACAATGGAGAAGGGTTTGAAGAAAAATCAGACAGAAGCCAAGGAGAGAGAATGTTTCAAAAGGGAAGAGGTGGTCAGCAAAATCAAATGCTAATGAAGGATCAAGAAAGATGTGGACAGCAAATAATCCACTGGATTTAATGAAAAGCAGATAGTGACCTTGGAAAAGCAAATTGGTGGAGTGGTGGAGAGCCAAAATCAGACTGTGATGGGTTGAAAAGTTGAAGGTAAGGAAATAAAATTGCTTTCAGGTAATTCTTCCAAAAATTTTAGTTCTAAAGGGAAGAAGAAAATGAAATAGGATGCAAATAACAGTAACAGCTAACACACAGTGCTATGTGCCAGGCAGTGTTCTTGGAGCTCTACATACGTTCACTAAGGCAATACCTACAATGACACAGGTTCTTCCACTCTCACCATTTTACAGATGGGAAAAGTGAAGTACAGAGATTTTAATGTAAGGACATGGAGCTGGTAAGTGACAGAGCAGACACTGGGAAAGAGATGTTTGTACACTCATCTATGCATGCACATGTGTACCTACAAATGTGCGTAGACATACACATACAAGCACATATACACTCAAACACATCTAGATATCTATCCAAAAACCCATGAAGTTCACACTGGTATTTCCAATTCCAATGCAATACTGCAATATTTATCCTATCCTTCCCTCTTTCCAGTTTTGTGATTCCCTTCCACAACAGTGCAGAATCTTAGAACAAGGATTTGAATCTAGATGTTCAGCTCTCTTCACCTTATACTCTAGTATGTCCATTTATTTTAACAAAACTATAATTTACTGAATAGAATTCAGTTGAATTGGTACTCAAAGCAAAGATCTCTTAATTGGTACTCACAGTGATATTGTCCAAGAGTTTGGCCATATGTTTAATAATTTCAGCATGTTGTACGGGTTGCATCTGCAGTAATTTCTTAATAACAACCACACTTTCAGCAACAACTATTTCTGGAAAAAAAATCAGATTATTCATTAAATGTGTGTAATGCAATTCAAATGCATTATTTTTGGTAAAATGTAAATTTAAATTAGCAAAACATTCTATATGTCTTAAATGACTAGGGTGAAAACTATAACCATGAGTGTACTTCTAAGTTTTTTGGGTGAACATTCATCTGAACTAGAAGCCTATACTTTAATTTCTAACTTCCTGTTGTGTCCCCTAGCTTCTGATATTCCTTTCGAATCTCAGCTTCTTTAATTCAGAAAAGCAAAGTGAGGTAAGACTATGTAATCACCATAATGTTCAAGTATCTTTGGCTTTTAACCACAGCTCTCAAATAGCTCTTTGATTCCTACCAATTATATAGTGGTAAATCAAACACCTACAATCTAATTAACATTTTTTTCAATTCTAAAGAAAATAGCAAACTTAAAAAAAAATTCCTGAAGTGACATGTCCAGAAAAGTGAGTAGTAAGAATTATTAGTAGCAGGAAAGATGTTACTATAGAAATAGCATGGACTTCAGAGCCAGAAAGAGAGGGCCTGTGAGCTAAACTATCTCCATTTTGATGCATGAATCCACTCTCTGTCTTTCTTGGTCCAACTATGTGCCCTTAGAGGCTGACCTCTGTGGACAGCATCAACCAGACTCCTTTGCCCCTAACTTCCAGCTATATTTAACCAATAGGAAGAACCAGCAGGAGATCTGGGGGCAGGAATGAATATTTATTATCCTGAATCCCTCTCCTGCCAGGCCTCCCTGGCAATGCTCACATGTCTCTAACGAAGGTTTCAGCTCCTACGGGTCTCCTGCAGGGTCTGGTAACTGCCTCCACTCCTCAAACCCCTTCCCTTCAATTCTAGAGATGGTAAGGGCTTCTCACGGTTGCTGGCCTGCTAGTCCCAGGGTGTAACATCATACCTTGTTGGAGTCCCTTAACTCTGCTCATGGTTTTTTTTCTTTTAAATTTTTTTTTTTATATATAAACTTTTTTTTATTGGGTTATACTCATTTTACAAGCTCACGTTTTATAAATAGTTCCTTCATTAAATTCTCTTAAGTCATCCCTTTTAAGTGTATCATCTGTTTCTTGCCAGGGCCTTAACTAAAACAGTAATTGGTACTAAGAGTGGCTCGAGAAAGCAGATCCTCAAATTGGGATTCTGAGATTGAGATCACACTGAAGTGGCTAATCACTGGTCCAGAATTACGTTTTTGGTGGCACCAGTAGAGAAATTTAATAAACTAGCCAGAGCACCTGACCTTTGGAATAAATCTTATATAAACGATTACTAATGCTACTGATGTCAAAGAAATACAACAAAACTGCCTTTACTTATTATGGTTTTTTTTTTTTTATAAACTGGGATTCATGAATATTAGAGATTCCCTGGGCATACACTATACAGGTTTATTTTAATATTATACTAGAAATATACCATGATTTGTGTTCTGTTTCTCTTTTCCTCTGAAAAGTATTTTCTTATCTAGCTCCCTTGAAGAATATAAGCAAAATTTTTATTAATCATCATTAAACATACGTATTTCAAACTAGATATATGTACACACACACACCCCCCCTTTCTCCATGGGAATGATAAATTAATACTGCATAATGTTTTAGTTTATAAAATGGTATCATATTTCTTTTTCTTCTTACAATACCATATGGTAGGTACCTCATTATCATCATTTTAAAGATGAAGAAAGAGAGATGAACTGGAATATATGACTTTGTCCAAAATTCAAACTCAGAACCAGAATATATACTATTTTACCTCTAATGTTCTATGTTACTATGGGCAGGTATTACTTTTATAAAGACCACCTCTTGGAGCCATGAGGAAAACAAAGATAAATCAGAATGAGACTCTGCCCTCATCAAATTTGCACTCTACTAGGAAACATTATGTGGTTATGTAAGCAATTACCATGTAAGGTAAAGTATGGTCTAAGTGTGGTTTTAAAGAAGCCACAGTATAAAAATTTATATTTTTAAAATGTATTATTGCAAAACTAGCCTAAGTGAAAATTTTAAAGTTGTATACTTTTAATTATGCACATGTGGAGGCAGTGTTGGCTATAGGTGAAATAAGTTTGGCACTGTTTATCCTTTGGTGCTACCTTAGTTTCCTATTGTTGTTACAGATTAGCACAAATTTAGCAGCTTACAGTTCTGGAGCCAGAAGTTAACACAAGTTTTATGGAGCTAAAATCAAGGTATCAGCAGGACTAAGTTCTCTATGGAGGCTCTGGAGGAAAATACATTCTTTGCCTTTTCCAAATTCTAGAGGCTGCCCACATACCTTGGCTCAAGGTCCCCTTCCAGCAATGGCATCACTCTAGCCTCTGCTTCTGACATCTGACTTTCTTGATTACACTGAGCCCATCTGAACAATCTTCCCATCTCAAGAATCTTAATCACATCTATAAAGTTCTTTTTGCCACATTAGGTAACATATTCACAGGTTCCAGGCATCGGGACCTGGACATCTTGCAGGGGTGGGATGTGGTGGGGATTCTGCCTAACCCAGGTGCCTTCTCATTCCCTTCAGGTAATTCCACCCTGCTTTTCCCTTACACTACCTTGTGGTTTTCAAAGACCTCAGCACTGTGGTGGGACTCCACTACAAGCACAAAATGATCTTATGTTCTGGACCTTTCCCAGCTTTCTCCTTGTCTTCAACAGAACTTAACAGGCCCAGTCTAAGAATTACAGCCTACTATTTTAAAAACTTTTTGTTTTGTTTTGGTAAGAACATTTAACATTAGATTTACCCTCTTAACAAAATTTTAAGTGTACATCACATCAGTGTTGACCACAGGTACAATGTTGTACATACAGCAGATCTCTAGAGCTTATCCATGTTGCTTAACTGAAACTTGATGCCTGCTGATCAGTAGCTCCCCACTTCCCTTCCCCCGAACCCCCAGCCCCTGGCAAGTACCTTTCCACTCTTGGATTCTATGAATTTGACTATTTTAATACCTCATACAAGTAGAATCATTCAGTGTTTGTCTTTCTGTGACTGGTTTATTTTATTTAAGGTCCTCAAGATTAGTACAGTCAACTCTTATATCCATTTTACAAATGAGGAATCTGAAGCCCAGGGAGATTGGGTAATTTATTCAAGGTAACATTAACATTCAAACATAGGTAGTCTAGTTCTGCCTGTAAGCAGATAGCCGGCAACAGAGTAACTGGTCAATACAGAAAGACTACAGGACACTTGTTTTATATTACTGTCTCCCTCCATTAGATTACGAGCTCTCTAAAGGCAGAAACATTTATAGGCTGAATGAATTTCTTATTCATCTATTCAACAATTACTAAATACCTCAACTGATTCAAGTCTTCAACAAATGCTTACTAGATTATATAAAACTAAACAAAAGAAAAAATAGTCCTCTGTTCTAATCCTTTTAATTTACAGTAGATGTTAAGAAGGTTATTAAGACAAGCAAATTTTGCTAATATATTACCTAGGGAATTAAATTATCCTAAGTCATTTGAAATGCAGCTTTCTCCTAAAGGTGCTTAAGAAATCTGGTTATCAGTGAATCTTTCATAATGATAACTGGATTATTTTAGGGCAAGAAGTCCTATCCATGCCAAGAAGGAAGAAATCAACAATAATAAACAATAAAAAACCCTACAGGTCCAAGAAGAATATATTAAATATATGTAAAAACAATGAAGTCTCATTGTTGTCCCTGAGGTTTTAAGATATATGATCGGAAGAGATGATGGGGTATTCATAGTAATACAAAATCAGAGTCACAGATCCTTAGGGCCTCAAAAGATCTTACAGATTTTAAAGAAACAGAGGCCTTATTCACAATATTTATTCCTAAAAGCAAAATTTTTAATAGGAAGAGAAAGGGGCTTGGTTGTCACGATTGGTCATTATAAGTTAAAAATATCACTAGCTTCTTTAATGTTACTGATTTAATATAAACATTCTCCTTATTTGTTTTATTGCTCACTTTTACTGAGCCAGATTTCCAAACTACAGAAGTGTAGCAATACGATAAAGAGTTATAGAATCAGGCTAATGATGATTATGCAACCAGAAACTGAAAAGTAACAATTTAAGTTTCTTAATATTCAAAGCAGTAAAAAAAATTCATGTCTATAAACAGTTTTGATTTACCAAAAACAAAAGCCTAAGTAGTAAAGTATCAGTATTTAAATTAGTAAATCCTTCTACCTTGAAGAGTGATTATAAGTTATGTTAGCCTCCTGTTGTCCAATTATAAAATGATCTATTCTTCCCTTAAAAGTACTACAAGGGTACAGAATATTCATCTTTTAAACCTAAGTCAATAAAAAATATTTTTTTAGAAACTAATGTGTTACAAAGCTGAGGTAGAAACAACTGCTTTAAAATCTAGCTTGAAAATTTCACATGAGAAAAAGGGGTCAAAATATAAAACTGAGAAACCTTGAATATATTTCATATTTGAAAGAGATAATCAGTGTTTTGATTTGTGGTGCTTTTTGTATGCAACCAAATTGGAGTGTGTCTTCTTTGGTCATTACTAAAGATACAGGAAGATGAAAACATATTTTTAAACTCACATTTTAAAGTGTGATTAAAGTGTGACACAGAAACAGAGACAAAAAGAACGTTACCGTTAAAAGCAGAAATAGATAAAATGGACGGCATTTAGCATCCTGTCTTCTGTAGTTATCTTCTACAGTCAAATTTTTTAAAAAACCTATTTCCATGATAATTTTTGTTGCCACTTATTTGGAATTACAATACTGCATGGAGAAAAATGTTCTATCCATCATAATATTTCGAGTTTACAGGTGAAAGTTGATAATTTTATGCTCACAATAAAGATCATTCATTTTCGGATAAATTTTCTTACAACTGTTTTTCATTTGGAAGTACTTACAACAATGCTAACAGCTTTCTAAAGAGATATGCATGCGGGAAAAGACAATTAGGGATAATAGAACCGTTGTAGGAAAAAGTTATTTTTCACATAAAATATAAAAAAAAATCTATTTCATTGTTTTACCTTATGGTTGCTATGTCACATATGTCTGTTTCTAGATATATTATATCTGTATTATATATAGATATAATTCCACAAAAAATTTCAATGATTTTACACAGAAAATTATGCTTTTCCTAAAAAGAATCTCTTGTTTTAATCTCATTTTAATTAAATTAAGTAAATAATTTTAAAGGAGAAAGTTGAATCATTTTTTAAAAAATATTATTATTTTTTTTTTATTTTGATGGGGGGAGGTAACTACGTTTATTTATTTTTAGAGGAGGTACTGGGGATTGAACCCAGGACCTCATGCATGCTAAGCAAGCGTTCTATCACTTAAGCTATACTATAGCCTACCCCCCTGAATCATTTTTCTTTCCTCTTCAAATGGTCTCATTTATTCTAAAGCCAGATCATAGAAATAACTGACATTTTACCACAGAAAGCATGAAGTCTAGACTATGTATTTCACTGGATATTACCTACCCAGTTTTACAAAATGTTCAGACACTGGCTTAAAAACATGAAGCTGTTGATGACTTCTAAATCTAATTAATCTTGAGTATAAAATTATTGGGTGGATTTCTGGGAAAAAACTCTGAAGGTACACATCTGACATACTTTTTTGATCTAGTCTTTGCAACCTCTCATGTTATAAAGTCATTTGCCTGCTTTTAGCACCCTCTGCAGGTGAACCAATATTGTACATGACTTACATGACATTAAAAAGCAGTAAAATGGAACCTCTGTGGAAAGCATACAATGAGAGTAGTTCAACGGCGAAGAAATAAAATAAACAGATTACATTTTCTTAGTTCTGTTCAGGCAAGAAAATTCTGTTTACAAGTTGATTGTCTAATTTACTAAGACAACAACAAAAAACTGTGTGTGTGTATTTCAAAGATAAAATGTTACTATTCATTGTGATCATGCTATTGGCATACAGGAAAAACTAAAATGCAAAATTAAAAGGAAGTTACAATTTGCTGATCATACCAAGAATATTCAAATGATAAATTATTTGAAAGTAAAATGAAACTGTCAACTTACCATCCCTGTTGGACAACAAACACACGAGGCCATTGAGGCACGTGTCAGTGACTTCTGAGATGTTGGTAGCACATCTGCCTATAGTCTGAATAGTGGCTGCTGCAAATTGTTTATCCTGGCTCTTCACATAGGTCTAAAAAATATTATCTCAATTAGTTTATACATTGGCACTATCAAGTGACCAAAAGAATCCCTATGATATTAAGCTTTGTCAATACATGAGAATTCTAGAATACATAATCTGCACACCTATAGGCTCAGCAGGAGGTCCAATTCTTGACTTAATTTAGTTTTGTTTTTCATTTAAAGAATGTGGCTACAGAAGAGGCACAGTCTCAAGCCAGGTTCATTCACCTGTGGCCACAGTGGCTTATGACTCCAATACAGATAGTGGGGAGCAGTCACCCAAAGACAGCAATTAGTTTAAGTGCAAGGTTGAAAGAGATGATGAGAACTCTCTCTTTGGAGGTTTCAGTTCATTTAACCAGCAGCATCTGTGAATCTATGAAAAAAGGGTTGCTTTTTCAGAGATACTAAACCTAAAAATTGGAAAAGAAGAAAAAGGACCAATACACTACTGATAAACATTTTACATTCAAAATGGTATCTGAACAGTTGTAAAATACAATAGCTACAGTGAGTAGCATTTCCATAAAGACTTTATAAATACTCAATTTACAACAAAATAAAATACATTTTGGAAAAAGATTTTCTTTAAAAGAATGCTTTAAAAACACACCATAAACCATATATTTATACAAACTTAGAAATAAATCACTTACTTATTATAGACCTAAGGAATTCACTTTGGTTATAACTTCCCTAATTTAAAAACTAAGCTTTTATTGTGTACAGAAATAAAAGTACTTTTAATATGCATATTTATACATAATATTATATATAAATGGAATTTAAAATCCTCTTTTCAACTGAAATTTATTTAAAAGATTCTTATCCTCAAGTGACAAGTACACAATGTAGAATTGACACCATGTTCATCTAACATGCAAAAAAGGATATGCATTTAATGGTGCCTAATGGCAAATGGAAGAGAAAATCCAAGAATATCTAAAAAGACACACAAATTTATTGAAAATGGTACCAAGAACACAATGAAATATTAAAGAAATAAATTAAACAAAATGAACTCTTTTAGTTCCATGTAGGAAAGATTAACTGTATGTAAAACCATTTCCCAGTTGATTATCTAATTTCCTCAAAAAAAAAAAGGAGTCTTTTAGAAAAGTTCTCTATTTTACTCATAAAGTTATTATAAGTATGTACACATCTATGAACATAACCTATAAACACAGAAATAAGGTACAAATACAGACAGTGATAAAAATGGAAAAAAGAAGAAAGAATATATTATAAAGTCTGACTAAACAATGGACCATATTAAACATTCTGATATTATATGAAATGACTGGATCACCAATATTCTGAAACAGGTCCAACGTGTCACCTCTATACAACTAAACAATGCCACAGAATTATCTGAGACTCACTCCCTACAACCTCACTAAACCAGACATAAGCAGAAAGTAGACAGCAGAAGGACATAAAAAACAGATCACACATGACAACAGGAAAAGGGACAACTGCAAACACAAAGACAGAAACTTAAAAAACTTAAAAATAAATAAATAAGCAAACCAACAAAAATGAATTAAAAGTCAAATATGAGCAATGTTCTGTAACTATAAATTATTGGTTAA
This sequence comes from Camelus ferus, assembly GCF_009834535.1. Classification (NCBI taxonomy): domain Eukaryota; kingdom Metazoa; phylum Chordata; class Mammalia; order Artiodactyla; family Camelidae; genus Camelus; species Camelus ferus. The sequence continues at coordinate 51,845,136 of NC_045698.1, forward strand.
AAACTTGAGATACTATTATTTTCTGGCATGTACATTTAAGATGAGCAGGTATCCAAGACATCCTAATTTTACAAGGAGTTTTTCTAGAAAAATATATAGCATGAAAGGGCAGTAACCCAGTTATGAAATTATAAAGCATGGACATGTTATAATACTCTACTATTCCTGATAAAAGTATAAGATCACATAGTTAAAAAGAAACACAATGTCTATATAGCTAAAGAGAAATTTAATACAGGCATATGGAATGATTATGGCAACAAAATAACTTAAAATAAAAGCTGGGATTTGACAAAAACTCTAATTAGCATATAGCATGTGGTATAGTTTTGTTAAGAAAACTGCTGACTAGATGTAAAACCCATAATATTGATACGAGGCTTTCTATTACTATGCTCCACCACTAAGTCTTCAGAGATGAACCTTCCATCATAAAGGGCATAAGATCCATGAGGTAATTTTTAAATAATACTTTTTGGGGGTGTGTAGCTACGAAGCATCTCATATTTCAACAAAAACGATTTTTAAAATACAGCAAAACAAAACATTAACAGTAATTTAAAAAATTATGATAGGAGCAATTTTAAACCAATTTTTTGAGCTATATATGAAACTAAGAGGACAATGTCTAAAACAGTGGTATGTCAATCAAACAGGGACAACAAGGTAAGAAAAGAAGCCATTTTCATGAGTGCAGAGCATGGACTATTGATGGTGACAGCACAAAGAGACAGAATCCCTACCGTTATTTAATTTCAAACAAAGGGTTATAAACCAATCTTTCAAATCCTATGATATGAAAACATGAAAGGGGTTACTATTCCATTTCTCTTAAATTTTAAATTTGTAGTTAATGTTTATTCTTTAAAATTTATAAATGTATTAGTTGTCAATCTTCTTGAATCACTGTTTTATTCATAACATTACACACATCTAAATTAAGAAAGATGTGTATCTAACTTTGAACAGATGCTTCAGAAGTTACTGTATAATTAGCATTGTACACAAACCTGAAATTCTCGAAGAAGAGTTGAAATGTTGGCTTCATTTGCCAAGTTTGTCAAAATTTCAAGCTATCATAGAAAAAAAGAAAAAGTATACATTTTAAAATACAAATAAAAAAGGATGAATTTAATAAAGGTTAGACATTTAATAGGAAGGTAATTTCTTTTTTTTTTTTTAAATCACACTATTATAAAGGTTGTGAGGCATTATATCCTTCAGGTGAACTTTATCTCCCTATATCTACAAATAGAGAATAATTATACAGTGCTTAAAAAATATTTCCAAAAGCGAATCCTGTATCTTCTTTTGTTTGTCCCAGCTTTACAGTGTATATCTAATTAACCTAAAGACTTAAGGTAGTTTGACTTCTTTTTCTATTATTAATAAAGGTAGAAAATAACTTGCCCCCCATGCAATACCTCTGCATTCCAAATAAAGTTAATTCTCTTAATTTGTTCTTCTTCATCCTATCAGCCCAAATACTGAGATATTATACTTCTCTCTTCTGGATTTATAATTATAAGAAATATGCAATTAAAAATTCATCTCCAATAGCTTCACTAAAAACATTTCAGTTTCTACTCATAAGAAATATTCAATATGAAGGAAAGCATGGAAAAGGAAAAAAAGAACAGAGAACAGACGGAGCGTGGAAACCGAGTTTAATTAAAAAAAAAACAAAACAAAAAACCTAAGACACAACTAAATGGAAGGATAAATTTACAAAATAATTGGTTTGCAGTCATCAAAAGTGTCAATGTCCTGAAGGTCAAAAGAAAGACTGAGAAACTTTCAGATTGAAAGAGACTAAGGAGACAACTAAATACAGTAAGTATATGATATGGTATTGGATCCTTTTTATTATATATTGAGATAATTAGTGAAACTTAAATATAAGTGATTATTGCATAGATATGCTGCATCAGTCTTAATTTTCTGGTTTTCCTGGTTGTACTGTGGTCTGTAGGACAATGTCCTTGTATGTAGGAAATATACACAGATGAATTTGGGGGTGATGTGGTATCAGCCTGGCAACTCTAGAGCCAAATGGTTTGGATAAAACTGCTTCTTTTTACCTTTTCTCTATGTTTGAGATTTTTTTTAAATTGTACAGAAAATTTAAATGTTCTCATCAAAATAAAATGAAAAGTCAAATTCACAATCTAGGATAAAACACTAAATCCAAACTCTCTATCACTTAGAACACACAGTGCTGAAATTATCTATTTATATGTCTGTCTCCTTCACATATTATAAGTTATTTAACGTGTAGGTAGCATATCTTCACTAGTTTTTAGAATGTAGCACAGTAATTAGTATGTAACAATGTAGTTTAAAAAGTGTAAAGGAAATCGCTCAATGTATCTATTTTTTTAAAAAGTAAGTCTCCATTCTGTAGATGTTAGAAGTTATAGCAATAGTGTCAAAGTAAACATGCATTAGAGTATCTGAAAAATAAAGAGCATGCATACCTTCAGTATCTTGATCATTGTTGGATCAGTTGACCTAACATAAAAACTCTTCAGATAAGGTTCAAATATACCCTAGATTATAAAAATAAATACATGTAATTTATGGTACCAATGTATTCATTTCTCTCTTGAATTTTGTGTTCACAATGTACGTACCTTTCTTTGAATTGACATAGTTGCTATATTCTGTAGGACAATATATTGCACCTCCCTAGAAATTAAAGAATTTTCACTGAGTATATTTTCCAGTGAAATTATCTTTAAGTAAACAGTACATTAAAGAAAAAGAATCAGCAATAAGCTTCATATTGAATGGAACTCCTAAATATACTATTGAAAAGTTTTTAGTAAATCTTAGACATTTATGCCTTCTTTTAAAACACACTTTCCTTATAAACTATTAATAAATTAGATTTGAGTCATCATGAGAAAGAGGTAAAACAAATTTTATAATACTGTATTCCTAAGATTTAAAGCCAATACTGTAGCTGCTCTGAAAACATGCAAAGAAGGTATTCTTAGGGCTAATGGAACAAACATGACCAAAGTGTTAATATAAAATCAACTGGAAAACTCACCATGTGACTCAATTCTGCCAAGAGTGAGAGAAAGGTTAAAAAAAAAAGTCATGCTATTTTATGTTCAAATATCTAAGAAATGAACATAGAACTGAACCTGGTATAATGCTTCATGTGAAAGATGCATTCCAGATCCTTTTGATAACCTTTGAAACAGCTATGGAAAAGAAAAATTCCTGAACTGATGCAAGGGGAAGAATCACTGTGTATAAAGACAGAGGAACACCAAGGAAACAGTATCTTACTAAGGAATGGCAAAAGCCAAACTAAAGTTGTGGCATTAAGTTTGAGTGAAGGACAAAAATAAGTATTTATCTTTCTCCCCCAACTCTGTTAGCAGAAGGATTCAATGAAAAATTTAATTTAAAATAACTGATTATTGCAAAATTTCCAGGGTAAGCTAAAAAGCTTGAAACAACTGTATTCTTAAATACAGAAAACAAAACAAATCACAAAAATCTGATCTTAAACTGTGAAAGTACATGTCATGGGAACTCAATAAAAATTTTCTAAATTGTTGACCTGAACTGTTGAATTATAGAGAGGTAAAATTAAAGAGAAAAGTTTTCTTTCTTTCTTTCTTTTCTTTCTTTTCTTTCTTTCTTTCTTTCTTTCTTTCTTTCTTTCTTTCTTTCTTTCTTTCTTTCTTTCTTTCTTTCATTCTTTCTTTCTTTCTTTCCTTCCTTCCTTCCTTCCTTCCTTCCTTCCATCTATCTATCTATCTATCTATCTATCGGAAATGAAGAGTATGCATTTCTTTAAAATAAGTAGCTACTAAGAATACAGCTCTCCTAAATAGAGCAAACTACAGTAATTAAATATTATAACTTTACAAGAAGCAGCAATTTTGTCATTCAGCATATGTACTGCTTCATATAAGCTTGTAAATAATTACACTAAGTCAATCTGATAATACACTAATACAGTTTTTCAGTGATCCAGATTTAACAGAACTCCCAAACGTTATTACCATCACACTGAGAAATATTGAACACTAATACTAGGCTACTGGTAACATGACATATTATATACCAAAAAAAATTTTCAGTATTTATCATTAAATTTGAGATAAATAATAAAAAGGTTTTAAAAAAGATCCCCTTAAGTATGAAGTCTCATTCATAAAATATAGTCAGAGCCATGTGTTAAATGACTAAAAGATACATTTTATTTATTCAAACATTACACAAAAGAAAACACATATATAAAATCATGTCCTACCTATTGCTACGAAGTAAACGCACTAGTGATTTAGAAATAATGCCAGCTTCAGATTTTGGTGCTATGTGCCAATACAGCTGAGCAACTGCCATAACCACCTAAAAGATAAAGCATAAAATAATAAGAATTATGAACATTGTTTCATACTACAATGTACATTTTTACATATTATTTCCTTTAACTACTACAAAACTCCTGTGAAGTAAGATGAATAGGTTGTTACCCTTTGTAACAGGCTGAAGAGTGTTCCCTTAAGAATTCATGTCTACCCTTAGAATGTGACCTTATTTGGAAATAAAGTCTTTGCAGATGTTATTAAGGTAATGACCAAGATAGGATCATACTTGATTAGATGGGCCCTAAATCCACTGTGAGTGTCCTTATAGAAGACAGAAAAGGGCACACAGAGACACAGAGAAGGCAATCTGAAGATGGAGGCAGAGACTGCAGTGATGCCTGCAAGTCAAGGAATGCCAAATACTGCCGGCAACAAGTGGAAGCTAGTTTCCCCCGCAGAGTCTCCAGAGGGAATCAACCCTGTTGACACTTTGATTCTGGACTTCTGGCCTCCTGAAATGTGAGCAAGTAAACTTCTGTTGTTTCAATCCACCCAGTTTTTGGTAATTTGTTATGGCAGCCCTAGGAAACCAATACATCCTCAGAAAAGAAAATGGATGTTAAATGAACTACTTGAGGTCTGACAGCCAGTTCCTGGCAAAGCTTGACACACACACACCCCAAATCCTATACTCTTCCTAGTGCTGCTGCTGCTCTGAGGCAAGGAATTTTTTTTAAAAATTGTGAGCCTTTCCAAATTAAGTCAAACACTTAAGAGCAACAGCAATAAGTAGGTTAAAAAATTTCTAAAGAAAAGTCAGTACATTTAAATTATAATTAAGGGAACTCTATTAAAACAACTCCTCTAAAACAGCAGCATTTGAAATGATCTTGTTTTTCAAAATGCAGAACCTTAAAAATAGTCTTTGGTTCAAAGCCATTATAAGGATGATCAGAATGTCTCTGTCATAAAATGTAAAAGTACTATGTTTCCCCTATTCTCCTATATGCCTCTACGCTGAGATCCAGAGATCAAAACTCCAGAATTCCTACTTACTCAACGTATCCAGCTCAGCACGTGACAACAGCGGGGCTAGAGCTACAGAAGTTACATCATCTCATCTTTGGTTAGGAAGATATATTAATACTACTTTACCTTTGCTTACACTAAAAAGTTCTAACAAACATATGTCAGGAGTTTTACATACGGCTAAATAGCATGCAGTACCTAAAGGTCCTTGAAGTAAAAAGAGTAAAATTAAGAAACTTTTTTAAAAAATAGAATTTACAGGATCATAAATTTACTATTGTTTGGCATTTTCGTGTACTTTTTTTTTAACAAGACAGATTTATCGCTTTCAGACATTGCTCGGAAATTTGAAAAGTTTAAGGATATCTTATTTCTTCACTAGTGATCCACAAATACACTTTATAGAAAAACCCTCCTTAATTTAAAATCTTATTAAGGAAAACTCAATAAATGACTGACAATCTACAAATAGGTGACAGTTGTTTTTTTTAAAATACTACAGCATACTGCTGGCTGGTTAAGTATTCATATACGATAGAAAAGAAAGTTGAAGCATAATAAACTGTACTTTCTATATATGTCAATATTTTTTAAAATTCTCGATTCCACTTAGTACATTATCTATTCTAATATATTAATTAGGGCACTCCCAAACCCAAAAGGGCTAAATGATCTTCTTTTTTTCCCATATATACAAATCTAACTGTAAAGTCTCTTTAATATGCTAAATTTGAAACTTATAGTCTAATTTGTAAAAGCCAGGAGGGTAAGCTCCCGTAACTCCAAAATCCAAAACAACTAAAAATATGCAACCGCAGAGGCCTTCAACAGTTACATGTATGTTCATAATAGAGTATGCCCTATAAGCACTTTTCCATCCCTAACTATTCATACCACTACCACCTTGTCTAGATTGCTAGCCTCCCAATGTTTTTCCAGTATCTCTTATCTCCAAGTTAATTGACAGGACACTGACAAGCTAAGTTTCCTGAAACAAATTCTCAAAGTTTCTCATGTAAGTTGAGAATAAGGCTAAAACAAAAATATCTGTTCACAGGCCTTCAAAAGCCAGCTTCATGTATATTTAGGGGCATCAAATAAGCAGGATGCCAAAATGTATTGCAACAAAAAATAAACTACCTCTACTCGGTACACAATCAAATAAGCAGGGAACCAAAACATAACTGGGACAAAAATGTACAAACTATCTCTATTTTGTTTCACTATTCAGGAACAGTTTTAATCAGTAAGTATTTGGACTATAAAACCAATTTACAAAACAAAGTTAAATTAATAATTAGTTACTTATAAAGTAGAGTTTTAGATGCCAAGTTACAGCTACTTTAAGTACCATCAGGCCAAGCTAGAACACACTAAAATACACGTATGTTTCACAACATTAATAAAATAACATTTGTTATTACTGTGCATAGTTACTTAATTATGATTTAGAAACTAAATTACTAGGTGTAAGGTAAAAACTCCTACTAATTTCTAAGATACATATACAAAGCTCCAAGCACTAAATTCTCAAGCATCAGGAAACAAAGGAGCTCAAGGGAAATTCACATTTCAAAGTTTTGACTAATTAAACAGAATAATTCATTAAGAATTTTTTAATTAAAAGAAGTTAAGGAAAATATTTAACTTGAATCTACGAAGCCTTCAGATAAAACTTCCAGTTAACAGGAACACAGGATATAGAAAAGGAAGCAACCAGACAAACCCAGAGAAACATTCTGCAAGACCTGAGAGGTTTAAAAGATACAACAACTAGACGTGATGCAGCACAACTGGTTTAGATGAATCACTTGTTAAAGAATTTAACATAGAGTAGTATTACATGAGATGAAATTTTAGTGAAATAGAAATAGAGAACTGACCAGGAAAAAAAAATAGGTTAAAAAAATACTCTGTGTAGTATGATTTCTATCTTGACTTAAAAAATATACATGCTAGACATATACACATGTGAAGTATGTATATTTATGCAGAAGATAAAGATCTGGAAAAAAACTGCATTAAGATATTATAGCTATGACTTCTGAGTGATGGAAATATAATGCTTTAATTTTATTTAGTTTTGCTAGTCTGTATTTTCTAATTTTCGATTGTGCACATGCATTCTTCTAAAATACAAAGAGTTACTCAGAATAAAAAATAACTAAAACATATAAAACAAAGAAACAAAAAAAACTTAGACTCAAATTAGGATGATTTTTAATTATTCCTACCAGCTAAATGTATGAGGTACTATGCTAGTCTCTTCAAAACTCTTTTCACGTAAATACAAATATTATGGATTGATACACAGAGTAAGTACTCACAACTGCAATCCAATAACAGAGAAATACACACAGTCTTCCAAAGAACTGGGAAACATCTTGAGCTCATATCTAGGAGCCCAACTAACAAAAACTACAAAGAAAGGAATGAAGTCCAGGAGGCATACAGCTATCAAACCAACTACTCCTATCAAAACCTGATTTTAAGAATACAAACAAATAAATAAATGCTCTGTTAGCACACTCAAGAATAAAGACTTGTTTACTGAATTTATGTACTTTTAACCATTGTTTAAAAAAAAATTGTGTTATTTCTTATAATGGTTTTAACATACCGCTGCATTCCTGCTCTGAAGCAAAGGCTTTGTATTCCGGATTAAAAGTCTATGGTCTGGATCCATAGTATATGGCTTCTTCCTTTTGTCAGTCTTTTCCTTTTGTTCCTCATCAGAATCATAGAAATTCTTTTCATTGTCCTCTAGACCATCATCCTACAGGAAAGAAATCCAATTCCAAGATTAGTTCAGACTGTAAATAGTCCAAATATTACACAAAGAATGCTTTTTTAAAAAAATCTACAACAATGACAATATTTTACTGTAGAATACTACTGTTGAGGCAATTTGAAAATAATATGTTACCTATATGGAAGAAAGGCCTCGCTTTTTCTCATATTTTGTAACACAGTAACTGTCCTTTAGTGCAATAGATAATACTTTTGTATTACATGATAAACCTCTGAAAATATTAAATTACCATAGAAATACTTACAGCTGCCCAAAGGGAAAACCTGACCATTAAATTATAACGAAGCCTATAATGAGACTACCCAAAACCTGAAAACTGTTTCCATAAATTATCAGTCACTCTGTAACTGGATCAAAAGGTCAGAAGAAAGAAGAAAACAGTTTGAACTGCAACAGATAAAAGAAATCACTAATAAAGTTTGACAGGGGAAAAACTCGTAATTCAGTAGGTCCCTGTGTTGTCAAGAAAGACGCAGTTTGAGATTTATGTATATCCCTGAGAGTTGATTCTATGCTTTTGTTTTCTACTTTTTGTCTGAATTCTTTATTATCTCTGTCGGTAAAAATCAGCCTATAGGCATTTAGCCCTAAAAATAAACAAAAAGCACACAAACACAATAAAATCCACTTGGATCCTACTGTTTACAGGTAATTTCTGTTACCAAGTACCTGAAACATACTTTCCAATTTTAGGAAGATGGAATGGATATACTTATTCCCTATTTCTCTCACTAAGAACAACTATAAACTCAAGACATTATATACAAAACAAATGTAAGAAAGGAAAGGCAGAAAGCAGAAAGACTGGATAGGAACCTCAGGACCCTAGAGAGATACATAACAGTGAGCTTCCTGGATTTTCATTTTTACCTCATATATCAAAGATTGGGTGGAAGAGAAGCTGGTAACCCAGAAACACCAACAAGTATAGATAAAACAAACCCTCCAGAAGCCTGCTCTCTGTAGCCAAAGGACCAAGATAGGTAAAGTCTAGCAAGACAGAGAACTTTTTCAGAAAATAACTGCTCTAGTGCAGCCAACACTAGAGAAAGAAGTCACAATATTACCCTTCTCTCCACCAGCAAAGGCTGACACGGAGAGCCGAGATTTCCACCCTCCCCAGGCTGTAATCAGAGCCCCAACTTCCCACTGGGGTGTTACCAGAAAAGGCCAAGATGGGACTGAGACTTTAACCCCTACCGAGAGACAATGAGGCATTTCCATGGTGGGGAGACGAAGTGGAGAGCTTGGACATCCAAGCCCACCTGTCAATAACGAGGTAAATTTATCCCTCCCCACTAGGCTAGTGTAAGAGGATGCTTAGTGGACACTCCACTCAGGACCTGCAGCACCACCAGCTGGTGGAACAGGGACACACCAGTCTGTGGTGTAAATGGGAGACATATGTGGAACAGTAACAAGGCACTTCTATCCCTCCCAGCCAGAGAGCTATCAGGGGAGTTATGGTGGGGATCGAGACCCCAAATTCACCCACAGTAACAATGAGCATAATCTCCCTGAGGTGTCAATGGAGGCTGAGCAGGGAACTTGGCATAATGAGGCAGCTCACACCCCACTTTTCTCTGCTGGAATGGTGTCAAACCAACCTAGTTAAAACTGAAGGTTTGAATAAGATCCATAATCTCATAATACCTGAAATGTTCAGGTTTCAAAAAAAAAAAAAAACTCATCATTCCAAGAGCCAGGAAGATCCCAAACTGTATGAAAAAAGATAACCAGCAGATGCCAACCACAGGACGACAGGGACATCAGAGTTATTTGACGAAGATTTTAAAGCAGCCATCATGAAAATGCTTCAACGAGCAACTAGGAACATCTTTGAAACAAATGAAAAATAGAAAGCCTTAGCAAAAAATTACAAAATCTAAACAAAGAAACAGAAGATATAAAGAAAGACCAAATAGAAAGTTTACAACTTAAAGATACAAGAACCAAAATTAAACAATGAATGTGGTCAAAAGGAGTATTGAGAGGACCAAGGAAACCATCAATGAATTAGAACATACAATAACAAAAATTACTCAATCTTAACAAAAGAGAAAAAGTAGACTGAGGACAAAGATAATGGGAAAAAAGAAGAAGAAGAAAAAAAAAAAAAAAAGAACTTCCGAGAGCTGTGAACTATAACAAAACAGCTAAAACTTCCTACCATCCAGAAAGAGAAAAGAAAGTGGGTAGGGCTGAAAGAGTACTCCAAGAAATAATAGTTGAAAAATTTCTAAATTTGGCAAAAGACCTAAAACTACAGATTGAATAAACTGAGTAAATCCTAAGCAGGACAAACCCAAAGGAAGCCATAACAAGACATGTAAGTCAAACTTCTGAAAACTAAAGAAAGAAAAAGAAAAATATCTGGAAAGCAGCATGACAGAAACGATACTTGAGAGGATGAGGGAATGGATCCAGACAATCAGTGACAAGGATGAAAATGCAGGACAGATTGAAGAACTACCTAGAAGCTGAAATGAATAGAATGCAGTGACTGAATGTGAAGAACGAGATTGGGGCACTCAATAAGGATGCCGCATTCCCAGCTGGGATGACCAAGCAGGTGATGACGCTACCAGGTAAGATAACCTCGTCCAGGAGTATCTCTCTTTTCCAAGGCTGCTCACTATACAATCATCCTTATAAGATAGTCCAGAACCTATCAATGCCTTTACAAACACGAGCTGCAAAAATGAGAAAAACCAATGAAGAATCATCTCCCAATAGTTTCTTTTGCTCATGACTTAAACTTAGTCTTCAAAGGAAACCTTCTTTCTATAAATTAACAAAGTCCCCCTAGCAAAAGAAAATTTATAACTTGTGATCTCTAGTAATTTTTCCTTCAACATGGCACAACACTTTTTAAAAACAGTTATTAGCTAGGCACAGAGTTTTCAGACTTGAGACCAAACACACAACCTATTAAAGAGAACACTGATAAATTGGATTTCATCAAAATTAGAAACTCTTGTTCCATGAAAAATCCTCTTAAGAGGAAGAAAAAAACAAATTACAGATTGGCAGAAAATACATGCAACTACATATGAAACAAGGGGCTAGTGTCTAGAATATAAAGACCGCTTCCAAAATTCAGCAGTAAAATAGTATAGCTGCTATGAAAAAAAACAGCATCGCAAGTCCTCAAAAAATGAAACAGAATTACCATGTAATCGAATAACGGCCGCTTATCAGTATATACTCAGAAGAAGTGAAAGCAGAGACCTGGAGAGATATTTGTACACCCATGTTCACAGCAGCATTATTCACTACAGCTAAAATGTGGAAATAACCCAACTGTCCATCAACAGATGAATGGATAAACAAAATATGGTATAGCCTTAAAATAAAATCCTATTTGGCCATTTAAAAGGAACAAACTACTGTTACTTGCAACAATACGAATGAATCTCAAAAAATAAACTAAATTGAAGGAACCAAGCATATAAGAGTAAATATTATATAATCCCATTTATATGGTATTTCTAAAGAGGGCAAATCTCGAGAAACAGAAAGTAGCTCAGTGGTTGCCTGTAGCCAAGGGTGGGAGTGGAGGCTGGCATTGAATGGGCACCAGGAGACTTTTGGGGTGATGGAAATGTTCTAAAACTGGATTGGAGTGATGGTTGTGCAACTGTGTAAATTTACCAAACTCATCAAACTGTATACTTATTTTAAAATAAGTGAATTCTATGAGAGGTAAATTATACCTGAATACATCTATTTTGTAACAACAACATCAACAAAAAAAGGGCAAAAGAAACTGTTACAGACTGAATTGTGTGTCCCCCAAAATTTACATGTTAAAGCCTCAATGTGACCATATGCCAAAATAGGGCCTTTAAAGAGGTAATTAAGGTTAAATGAGACCATATGGATGGAACCCAATCCAACAGGACTGGTATCCTCAGAAGAAGAGGGAGAGGCCATATAAGGACACAGCAAGAAAGCAGCCACCTGCAAGCCACGCAGAGTGCCTCAGGAGAAACCAAACCTGCCGACACCTTAATCCTGGACTTTCAGTGTCTTGGAAGAACTATGAGAAATAAATTTGTTTATTTAAGTCAGTCTGTGGTATTTTGTTACAGCAGCCCCAGAAAACTAGTAAGAATTTTAATAACAAGAAGTAGGGGGCTGATGTAACAAATACCTAAAAATGTGGAAGTGGCTTTGAAACTGGATAACTGGTAGAAGTCCGAACAGTTTTGAGGAGCACATTAAAAAAAACAGACTGCCTTGAAGAGACCGTTGGTAAGAATAGGGACTTAAAGGTGACAATAAGACATCAGACAGAAATGAAGAACATGTCTTTATAAATTGGAGGAAAGGCAATCCTTGTTATAAAGCAGCAAGAACTTGGCTGAACTATGTTCTAGTGTTTTGTGGAAAGCAGAAGTTAAATGTGATGACCTTAAATATTTAAAGCTCTCCTCCTTAAAGCTGAGGAGACTTCTAAGCAAAGTGTTGAAGGAGCAGTCTGGTGTCTCCTTGCTGCTATCAGTGAAATGAGAAAGCAAGATAAACTGAAGGAATTTAAGCAAAAGGGAACCAGAACTTGAAGATTTGGAAAATGCGCAATCTACTCATATTGAAAAAAAATCAAGAATGTGTCTTCAGAAGACAACACCAAGGGTGTCGCTGGAAAAACATCTGACAACGAGATCATGGGTGCCACTTGTGGGTTTAATCAGACATCTCAGCTGAAGCCAGGAATAAGGCTGGGATTACACCAGCAGAGATGCTGCCAGCTTCACCTAAAGAGAGATGGGACAAAATAAAACAACAACAAAAAAGGCTGTCAGACTTCTGGGATTCCACAGGGCAGCTCACTGTGAGGGGGCAGACAGAAGGCAGCCATCTGTAAGTCAAGGAGAGAGGCCTTGGGAGAAACAAAACCTACCAACACCTTTACCTTGGAGTTGCAGGCTCCAGAATGCTCAGAAATAAATGTCTGGTTGATCAAGCCACCCAGAAGGTGGTATTTTGTCAGGGCAGCCCTAGCAAACTAATACAGTCATCAACAAACAATTACTGAAGGAGATACACAAATGGTAAACAAAGCACATGGAAAGATAATCAACTTCATTAGCTAACAGAGAAATGCAAATTACAACCACAGCAAGGTGGTTTTGTTATGGTATGCATATCAGAATGGCTCTCATCCAAAATTAAATTTGAAAATAGTGACAACACCAAATGGTAGTAAGGATGTCGAGGGAATGGATCACTAATACATTCACCAGTGGTGAATGTAAAAGGTTACAGTCACTCTGGCAGGTTGGCAATCTCTTGCAGAACTAAACCTGTAATTACCATACAAACCAGTGATTGCACTCCTGGGCGTTTATCGCTGGGAAATGGAAATTAATTCTCTTACAAAGATCTGTACACAAAATACTCACAGCAGCTTTATCCCTATTAGCCAAAATGAAAACAACACAGATGTCCTTCAATGGATGAGTGGTTAAAAAACTGGTTAAACAAATGGTTAAACATCTATGCCATGGAATACCACTCAGAAATAAAAAGAAACAAACTACTGATACATACAACTCTGATAATCTCCAGAGAAGGATCCTGAACCTGAGTGAGAAAAATTAATCCTAAAAGGTTACATAATGTATGATCCCATTTATACAGCATTTTTAAAATGACAAAATTATAGAGCTGGAAAACCAATTAGAGGTTGCCAGGGGTTAAGAGGGAGCAGAGTTAAGCATAGGGACAGAAAGGGGTTTAGCTATAAAATGGTAACATGAAGAATACTTGTGATGGAAATGTTCTGAATCTTGACTGTATCAACATCAGTATCCTGATTGTAATACCTTTCTATAGTTTTGCAAGATGTCACCATTGGAGGAAAATGAATAAAGGTTACAGAGGATCTCTCTCTATTATTTCTGACAACTGCATGTGAAACTACAGGTACCTTAAAATAGAAAGTTTAATTAAATAAAATTAAGGAGAAGAAAATCAGTAAATCACTTAAAAGCAATTTGCATATATTTACTGTTATAAGAGAACAATAAAAGAAATTACCTATATTGTTTTTAATATCGCTTAATGAATTATGTTTTCCTTGCTAAATGCTTATAGTTAACACACAAACTTTACTTAAACATAACTGAAGACACTTTTCATCAAAAATATGACCTTTAGGTTTCTTGGAAGTAAGCATATTATCTCATTGCTTTTTAAATCCATAATAAAAAAATCTTAAGAAATTCTCTAAACGGAAGAAACTCACCAAATTTATACTCTGAAAACAAAAGGTATTTTTAAAGTAATACCTATCTTTAAACGTAAACTAGGAATTATACCATTATCATCTTCTTTGAATACACAATTCAAAACAAATTACTTGTCTCTTGTTGCTAAAAAAAAAAAAACCTAGAATTGAGATACACTTTTATATCAAGATCAGACTTGAGTGCCTGCTCCTTTGTGGAGCTTCAGACCAAACTGGTTCTATTATGTGCATTAATAAACCAATAAAATGATACACAAATACTCTCATTCTCTAAGCATAAGCACTCACCTATAATCTTTAATGAATATTAATCAAATGTTCAAAATCTACCTAAAATTGATATATGATGAAATTGCTGTATTAACAAAGCACTATAACTAGCAGACAAAATCTCAAATGCACATAAAGCTGCTTCTAATGAGTATTTATTCATTCCAGTTCTCCATTATTAATACTTTATTAAAGTTCAATTATATTATTTTAATGATATTTGTATTGCTTACTTTACTGTACAAGTATTTAGGATTATGATAGTAATTTCAGTAAAAAGAATGCAAGGGTTTTTTTTTTTTCTTTCATTAGCATCTTTCCCAAATACAAAGATCTTATAAAGCTATTAAGTAAAACTTATACAAATTAATACTTCATATGTTTTATTAGAAATCTGTAAATTAATTCTTTCTTAACATTTAACATTAAGTAAATTAGTATAATTTACTAAAATGAGATTCTCTGAAATAGTACAAAGTTTTAACAACAGGACTACTGAATAACAAACATGAAGAACATACCTAAAATAGCTACCAGTATCAACTATTATTTCAAAAAATATTCCCCCAAAAGAAACTTTCTCTTACACTTAGGACATTTCAATTTGACTCTACTGCTATGAGAACATCATGACATAGATCTGGCTCTGCTTATTACTAACAGTACGTATGTACCAACAACATAATTCTCTTAAGTTTGAACTAAAAGGAAAAAAATTTAATTGATAAAGGGTTGCAGTTTTTACAAGGTTAATGAAATGAACAAGATAAGGCTTCCACATGGGATGGGAGCCAGTCTCTGATAATTTTGTATCACTTTACAGTGATTCTGTGTCGCTGCTAGCTGTTTTCTCAGGTTTTCAACCCATGAAAACAGACATTAGCCCTAACAGAACAGAAGCTAGACGCATACAACCAGCATGGGTGTACTAAGTCATGGTAGTTCAAAATCACAGCTGTCTCTATGACCGTGTTAAATTACTTGACCTCTCCTTGTCTTAATTTCTCATCTGTGAAAGGGAATAAAAGCAGTATCTTTGTCAGGAAAGTGTTTATAAAGATTGATTAGTTTAGTGAAGGTTACATAAGTACTTAGTGGCTAGTGCATATTAGCCACGCAAATAGTCGCTATTACCACGCTTTTATTATTAAATTTTTTTCTTTCTAGAAACCATGTAATAGAAACTATTACTTCAACTTGAACTAAATATTCCTAGATGCCAAATATGAAGAAAAGCTTCCCCCTGAAATCATCCCGCAGAAAAGAAACTGCCTCAACTCTGAGAATTTACAACTGTATCACGAGGCTTCTGTACAACTGCTTCATTGTGAACCATCATGTACTGTTCGGGGAACTCTTTACACTGAAACAATTTTAATCAATGTTAGTTCTAGATGCTTAAAAGAAGTCGCAAACTCCAGTGACAAAAATGTCATTAAAAATAAGATCTAAAAGATTACTTTTTAAAAACAGGTAACACAGGATTTATAGAGATCTGCTTCTAGCAATAGGCAATTTGGAATAACCCTTAGAGTAAGGCAATGAAAAGCCAAAAGAATAGTAATGAACTAGACAGGCAAGACCTAGAAGCAGTAAACTTGGAAATCTGACATTTGGAATTGCTTTCCCCACCAAAGCACGCGTTACTACGTAACAAAAAACCACAAGGACTGAAGAGTTTTTAGTAGATTCACAAAAATACAGAAAAAAACTGGAGGTCAGGGTCCACCAAAAAGCAAAATTTCTACTAATTCTGCTTAGTCTTTGGTTTAAAATCCTGAGAATCTATACCCTAGGGAGTAAAGATGATAAAATTAAAGTCCACCTTTTAATCGTCCCAATCTACACCTAAGATGATTGCATGAACTCAGGTTGTTGATACCCTTAACCAGCAATATTCTACAATCAAACCAAAATCCATCATTCAAAACTTAAAACAAGCTCAACAATTTTTCATAAAGGAATGAAGGCAGAGAGAAAAAGAGGGAAGAAAAGGCAGCGTCATTAAGGGTCAGGATATTGTTTTCATTTGGGAAGGAAAGCAGGCTATTAGGTGAAAGGTGTCAAGGGGGGGCTTCTGAAGTATACTTATAATTTCTGTTTCTTTATCTGAGTACTTGTTACTAGATTTATTCAGTTTGTGAAAATTCATGAAGCCATTTGCTTCTGACTCATGTACATTATCTATTTCTACTTCAATAAAAAATTTTAAATATGCATATAAGAAAAAAGACAATGATGTGAATATTAAGTAAAAAAACAGACAATAAAAACAAACAAGCTGAAAAATCAGGGTATCAGACAAGAATTTAAAATGGAATTTAAAGAATTTAAATGTAAAATAACTACAGGTAATATGTTCAAGGAATTTAGTGATGAGACTGAGCTTTTTGGCATGGATTTCAATCTCATATTGTTTTTTACAGAAAAATCAGATTCACTTTTTTATGTTATTTTGATACAAAGAGCTATAATTTCAGTAGCCACTTAGGCAGATCAGATAGAGAAAGATTTGTGCTCTCTTAGAGATAACAGCCCAGATAATCAAAGACATTAAGTGAGGACTCAGACTTTATATCTTAGATAACCTAGAACAGTTTTAAAATAATCATTCTTAATTATCATTTAAAATGTATGATGGAATGAATTTTATTTTCACCTTTTCCAGAAATAGAAAAGTTAGTTAAATAAGTAAGGTAAACAAGGTATACTGAGAAGGATGTTTAGTCTGCTTAAGAGTAAGAATACAGTGGGGAGGGTATAGCTCACGTGGGCAGAGTGTATGCTTAGCATGCATGAGGTCCTGGGTTCAATCCCCAGTACCTCCTCTAAGAATAAATAAATAAACCTAATTGCCTCCCCCACCAAGAAAAAAAAAAAAAGAGTAAAAATACAGATAAAATAGGTTTCAAAGATGTTGAAATCTATGGAAAGAAATGTCCATTCACTCAACTCAGTATTCTAACTGTAAATCATATATAAAAAAGGAAGACAAATCAAATTTAACATACTGTCATGTGTATCTGGAAACAACATTTTAGAAAAATTTTATTTTTAATGGAACTGCTTAATTTTTAACTTATTCTATATCTTCTAATATATTTCTTATCTAGAAATTGACATACAGTTTCAATTTACACAATACATCTATGAATTTGGAAATAAGTAGAAAGGCCTCTCCTATATTTCTAAAATAGCTGTTATGAAGCCTTTAGGTATTATTCTAAGTATAAAGCCTTTAACATGCATATAATTTTAACCATCTTAAGAGTTTGGTCTCCTGATACACAGATAATACAAGGTATAATTTTAAAAGAAAAAATATTAAGTTATATCTTTCATTCGCTGTCAAGATGAAGGAAAACAGATATGTGTTTTAGAAGTATTTGTATCAAAAAGGGGAAAAAATCAATTATTATATTTATTATTTCCATTGAGCCTAGATAAATGAGGCATTATTATACATGGGATTTTTAATAGGTATTCATTAAAACATTTTATATTGTGGCTTAAGTTGGCAATTTTTCTAAGACATAGTCATTTAAGTAATGTCACCTTTACTCCAATAAATTACTGATATGATAATCATAAAGATTTTAACAGAACAAAAAGATTTTAACAGAAATCTGATGTAAAAACCCTGCTCTTTTGCACCTTGGAAAATGGCTGGTTCTAAAGCCAGAGCAGTTATAGTAAATCTAGATCATGAAGTATTTAAAAAAAACAGTCAACTACCTAAGGCCAAAGCTGAAAAATCTGAGCAACAAAATAATGAGAGTATTAGTTCATAACCCAAAGAATAATAAAAATGTCTATGAGTTCATACTTAAGTAAATAAATGACTGAAAAATAAATAAACTGGGGAAAAAAGCCTATTTCCTTATAGAAGAATTCCAAATAGTACCTATGCTAATATCATGTGAATGACTACTGGAGACTTGAAATGTATTTCTATGTCAGCATCATATCTATTTTCCAAGGTGATGTGTATTTCAAACAACCTATATAGAAGTAAAGATGATTCACTACGGAAAAGTATTAAATGACTCAAAAAAGGAACTCTGGTAATAATAAGAACACAAATACATAAAATGTATGTGATGAAACTTATGAGTACAAAAAGCTATATTTATAAATGAAGATTTAATTTTTCTGTGATTTAAAATATAAAAACTGTAGAAAATGGAATTATATATTACAACAGACTACTTTCTCCATCTTTCTAAAAAAGTATACATTCAAGCTGAATCCCCCAAAAAAGTTTTAAATCCTCTCATTTGTAAAATGGGGACCAACTTACATTTGAGAAAGCTTTGTAGCTTTTTTAAAGTGAAGACACTGTTTTAGAAAAACATCCTGAATAAATATGGATAAAATTATATAATATCTTAAATTTTATATGAAATTTGAGTAGAAGTGGGAAGAGGGTAGAGTTCAAATGAGAGCAGCTATGAGTTGATGAATGTTTCAGCTAGGTGGTGCGTACATGAGGATTCACTGGACTGTTAGCCCTCCCTCCCTTTGTGTATGCTTAAATTTTTCCATAATTAAAAGTTTATACAGTGAGTCTGACTTCAAGATCTGCTACAAAGCTACAGTAATCAAGGCAGTGTGATACTGGTGAAGGAACAAAGAGATTAATGGAACAGAACAGGGAACCCAAAAACAGGCCCAAATGAATATATGGTCAACTGAGCTATTACAAAGGAGCAAAGGTAGTACAATGGAGGAAAGATAAGTCTTTGGTGTTGAGCATCAACATGCAAGACAGTGAATCCTGAGACAGACCTTACACCATTCACAAAATTTCACTCAAAAAGGGCTACAGACAAATACAGCACACAAAGCTATAAAGTTCCAGAATATAATATAGGAGAAAATCTGGATGATCTTGGGTACGGTGATGACTTTTAGATACAACTTCAAAGGCATGATCCATGAAAGTAATAACTGATAAGCTGAACTTCATTAAGATAAAAAATGTCTGCTCTGCAAAAGACAATGTCAAGACAAAAACAAGATAAGCCACAGACTTGGAAAAGACACATTTGATAAAAGGTTGTTATCCAAAATGTATCAAGAGCTCTTAAAACTCAACAATAAGAAAGCAAACTCAATTTAAAAATGGGCAAAAGACCTGAACAGGTAACTCACCAAAGATATACAGATGGCAAACAAGCATAAGAAAAAATGTTCAACATCATATGTAATTAGGGAAATGCAAATTAAAACAAGATGCCACTACACGCCTATTTGAATGGCCAAAATCTAATACACTGACATTAAATGTTAGCAATGATGTGGCGCAAAAGAAACTCATTGATTGCCAGTGGGGATGCAAAACAGTACAGTCACTATGAAAGACAACCTGGCAGCTTCTTACAAAACTACACCCACTCTTACCAAACAGTCTAGAAATCACAGCCCTTGGTTTTTAGTCCAAATGGTCCACACAAAAACCTGCACAAGGTTTATAGAAGCTTTATTTGTAATTGCCAGTTTTTGGAGGCAAACAAGATGTCCTTCAGCAGATGAATGGATGAATAAACTGTCCATCTAGACAATGGAATACTATTTGGCTAAAGGAAATGAGCTATACAGACATGAAAAGACATGAAGCATCCTTATATACATATTACTAACTCAAAGAAGCCAACCCAGACAGGCCACGTAGTTTCCGAGTCCAACAAAAAGATATTCTGGAGAAGCAAAACTAGGGTCATAGTAAAAAGACTAGTGAGTGCCAGGGTTCGTAGAGGAGAGGAAAATAGAGAACAGCGGATTTTTCGTGTAATGAAACTATTCTGTAAGATACCAAAATGGTGGAGTCACATCATTATACATTTCTCAAAACCCACAGAATGTATAACACCATGCACAACCCCTAATATAAACTATGAAATTCAGGTGATAATGATGTATTAATATACATACATCAATTTTAATAAACGTACTACTGTGGTGAAGGATGCTGACAGTCAGGGAGGTGGGATGGGGACAGGGAATATATGGGAACTCCCTGCATTTTCCACTCTATTTTGTTATGAATCTAAAACTGCTCTCAAAAATAAACTTAAAACAAAATTTATAAAAGGCCCAGTGAGTTTAATATATCTGAACTTATTACATATGAAAATAGGTCTCCCTCCACTCATGTGTACCAACCACCCCAAGTGCTAATACAAAGACATCAGAATAAAATTAGCTTTCATTTGACAACATCACTTTCAGTAGAGGGAAACACTGTAACATTAAATATAAGCTTTGTGAAGTCCAAAAAAATTTCCCTTTACTCCATAAAGTAAAGGGGTTTGTTTGCTTGTTTTTTGGGGGGGTAGGGGGTGATAATCAGGTTTATTTATGTATTTTTAGAAGAGGTATTGGGGATTGAACCCAGAACCTCGAGCATGCTAAGCATGTCATCTACCACTTGAGCTACACACCCCGCCCCACCACCACCATAAAGCATTTTTTGGAAAGGCACAGTTTATATACATTTTTAATGTACTATTACACAGACTCATGGAATAAGTAAAGTGTGGAATTATATTTGAGTAGTAATACTCTACAGAGTATTGTTTCTGAAGCTCCAAACACAGATGTTGACAAAAACCATATTAAGTCAGTGTCTGAAGCCACAATTTTGGAGTCCACAGTTACTATTTGCTTTTTAGAGATTTTAGGACATAGAGAGGCTTGATTATTTCACCTGAGTGGATTAACTAGGAAATAAAACACAAACTATGACTTCAATGTCAGATCACTAAGAGTAACAAAAAATCAAGAAAAAATAAAATTGACAGCAGTTTAAAAACTATACACAGCAAAATTTTCTTATATATAAAAACTGATGAAGGAATCAAATATTCCTGAAAACCATTCACCTTGGCAACATGTAACCAGTAACACTGGAATGAGCAGAAATAAAAGGCAACTTCAGCTGTAGTAATCTCTAATCTTAGTAAATTATTTTTACAAATACCTCATTGAACCCCTAAAACTACTCCATGAGGTAAGCAAAGCAAGTCACTTACTTTTTTACAGATGAAAGAACTAAGGTACACACAGTTTACATGAATTACTGATAAACTCAAGAGATTAAAAGTGGTAGGGCCATGATTTTTCCTCAAGAATCATTATTCTTTATCCTGTCATCTCTCCTTTTATTACCTTGGCAGTTGTAGTAGTCAAGAAAAGATACCGGAAGTACCCACTTGCCTTATAAATTCCAAGACAGCCTAGAGAGCACTAGCACCAACTTAACATTCATACCAGGACGACACAATGTCTGTGGTCTGCTGTGGACACAGACTACTACATAATGCTTAAAAGCCAAATAGGGGAATACATCATGACAATATCATGCCATCTAAGATACGCTTATTAGCAAGCTTGGGCTACTGTAACAAAATACCCATAGACTGGGTGGCTTAAACAACAGACATTTATTTTTCATAGCATTGGAAGCTGGGAAGTCCAAGATGAAAGTGTTGGCAGATTCATTTCCTGGTAAGAACCCACTTCCCAGCTTGCAGATGGCTGCCTTCTCCATATGTCTTCACATGGCAGAGAAAGAGAAAGGAAGCAAGCTCTTTGGCATCTCTTCTTATAAAGACACTATTCCCAGGATGACAACCCCACTCTCACGACTTCACTGAAGCCTAATTACTTCCCAAAGTTTCCACCTCCAAATACCATCACACTGGGGGTTAGGACTTCCACATGTGAATTCTGAGGGACACAGACAGCACAGCAGCATATCTGTGGTGCATCTCTCTGCCACTGGGTTAGATTTCCCTGGCAAGACCAGAGTGAGCAGGTGATTGGCAATATCATAATCACTCAGCTGAATTAGTTATTCAGTACACATAGCACACCTTATCAGAGAAACCAGCTACTTTTTTAAAAAGTCATAATTAATAAAACTTTAAATTTAACATTTTTCTCAAAAAAAAAGAAGTCTTCCTCCAAAAACCAGGTCTATGTAAAACAACACAGGATACGCACACTGGTTTGAGACTTCTGTTTCCTTCTGTGAGGTAAATGCTATGCTCTCCACTTTACATGTTTTATACCACAGCCCAGTGACCACTATACCACACAGGTGGAAGTGTGGGTTTGAGGACCATTGAACACTGAATCTCCCCCCAATACATCACAATTACGGAAACACCTGTGCCCACTAACTTTGAGTTGAGCCACTAAGAAAATCCAAAGTGTTCAATTGCCCACAACACTTCTCATTTCTTACGACTACGTGTTCAGCACCAGTGTATAGGAAATAAGCTTTCCGAATGCAGCACTTTCCAAATTTTGTTACTGAGAAAATCTGAAGAATCTACATAAGGCATTTTGTTCATATTTCTCTGAAATAAAATATACTCATGACACAAGTTGAACCCAGGCCTAAGAGTTCTAAGGCACAAGGAATAAGGGCTCTAATCTTTTGAAAACTAATCAAATTCTAATGATGGGGATAAATAAGAATTGCTTTTTGTTAAGCATAATGCATTCTGGAGTGGTTTGCACTCAATCATCAACTACGAAATAAAATTAAAACCAACCTAGGTAGAACTAATCATAATTTCTCACATATTCATTCTCTCCTTACCTTAACCCATGAAGGAAAGAGAATATATTAAGAAGGTAAAAGTCTCTTGATTTGAAATTGATAAATTTAATTCTCCTTTAGGTCATTTTAAAAAAAGATTAGAGGGTTAGAGCAGAGGTTTTAAAATATTTGTGGACATTCATGGGAGAGGGAATAAATTAGTAAAGTCTGTTTGTTTCAATCTTAAGGGGAACACTAATACTTAAATAGAAAAAAAAAAACTGTACTCTAGATAAAGCGAGGGCAGGAAACCAGAGCTCCAACAAACACAAATTTAAAAAAATTTTTTAAAAGCAAAAAACCTAGGCTAGGAAAAACTTTTCTTGTAAAACATCAAGTTTCATAAAGAGACTGTTTTTCCTTAATTAATTCCAAAATATTTATATATCTAAATTAAATAAATGCCCTTATATAAAACTTATATAAGCAACTGTTTTAAAAATAAGACAAGGATAACTACTAGAATACAAAGCTAAGAGTTAGAACTGATTGCATTTGGAGAGTAGGAAATGGAGGTGAGGGAGGGCACGTATTTACCATGTATCCCAACAATTCCACTTCTAGAGAAATGAAAATATATGTCCACACACAGACTTGTGGCACCGGAAGGAAAGGTTATAGCTCTAGTGATGTACACAGAAGTTCAGGGTTCAAGCATAAGCAAGTGCAATCTTTGCCAAACACAGACAGAGATAGTAAAGAAATAAATAAATAAATACACACACACACGTATGTAAATAATTATTGTGTGTTACAGAAATTTTATGTTAAAAATTAAGAGAAAAAGTGCAATTTTTTATTTTTACCTACATATATATCATTTCTATCATTCTTTTTTTCTGCAGTTATAAATTACCATCTATTATCATTTCTCTTCAACATAAAAAATTTCTCAGTTTCTTGTAATACCATTCTCTTGTGTATGAATTTTTCAATTTTGTTCATCTGAAAATGTCTTCATTTCACCTTCATTTTTGAAGAATGGTTTTATTCAATATAGAATTCTTTGTTGACAGTTTTTTCTCTCAACAATTTAAGTATGATATTCCATCGTTTTCCAGACGCCATTGTTTCTGATCATCAGTCATAGTCATTGCTTCTCTGTATATAAAGCACTGTTTATCTCTGTCTACGTTCAAGGTATTCTCTTTCCCTTTTGATTTCAGAACTTTGACTATAATGTGCATAGGTGTGACTTTTAATTTACTTTGCCTTGGAGTTTGATGAGTTTCCTAGATCTGTACACTTGATTTTTTCCGCTTTCAACTAAACTGTCTTCAAGTGTGGTGGGACAGAATTAAGAAGTCATACTATATCAGAACAAATAAAATTTTTGCACCAGCATTTCCCAAGTATTTGCAATAGGAAAAAAGAATAATAACTGTGCAACATATTTACAGCATAAAAGAAAAAAAAACATGCAAAAGACAAAGAAATCATTCTGGAAAAAAATTCTCCATATATCGAAAGAAAATTCTCCAGCAAGTTACTAAGAACATGAACTCAAAAAAACCGCATGTTCAAACATAAGATGATAAAACCACAGGGTAAAAAATATAAGATTGAAACCTAAGTAAATAAACTTAAAGATCAAAACAATATTACCAAATTAAATAAAAATTATAAGTAACAGATTAGATCACTGGAAATCAAATTACTGACAAAGACTGGGATATTATGAATGCAAATAAAAAGATAAACATTAAAGCAATTTTTTTAAAGAGATGATAGAAAGTAGACAAAGATTATAAAATGGAATAACTGGTATTCCTGTAGCAGATAATTGACAAATGAAGAAAAAACAAAGACAAAACTCTGAACATCAAATTTAAAAACTCAAACATAAAAGACAATTTCCTAAAATAAAGGAAGTGAATGTGCAGAGCATACAGAATGAGCCACACCAAGATGAACCTCACTAATCTGCAAAAAATTTTAAGAAAAAACAAATTAAAAAACCGTATTTTTGAGGATATAAACAAAAAAGTCAAGTTACCTGCAAAAAAGAAAAATCTGTGGCTAAAGAGCTCTCAAAAGGTGTGACTCAACAGTAGTATATCCAGTCAAGAACTCAAGTGTAGAAGTAACATCTCAAACATACAAGACCCAGGAGAACACCAATCCAAGAGTCCAGGTAAAATATCAAGTGAAAGTGACACTGCGTGTCTCAAAATTTTCTCTCTTACCTACCCATTCTTAAGAAGGCACTGGAG
The DNA here is from genome assembly GCF_009834535.1 of Camelus ferus. Classification (NCBI taxonomy): domain Eukaryota; kingdom Metazoa; phylum Chordata; class Mammalia; order Artiodactyla; family Camelidae; genus Camelus; species Camelus ferus. Next base: position 51,870,661 of record NC_045698.1, read on the forward strand.
GATGCCCCATCAAAACCAGGAAAACAAAAACAAGAAGACACTAGGGAGAGAAAGGCCTAAGGAACAGAGGATTTAACACAGATGAGGGAAGAACTTAAATTCCAGAACAACAGCTGTGTAGCAAGCCTAGCAAGCAATCAGACCAGAACAGAAGGGAAGGCAATTATTTTCTATATTTACTAAGTATTGATTGTATTAAAAAGTATTTAAAAATTTTAACAACATATCTTTAGCCAGAAGACTATTTGTAATATTAACTCCATCTTAATTTTAATATTTAACAAGTGATTGGGTTATTCTACTTAAAATTTGAAGTATGTTTTAAATTGTTTATATGTAAAAGTCTTATGCCACACAGGGCTCTTAAAGTGATGAAATTTTATCATTGGACAAAGTAAACTTTTGATGGAACTTTTGCTGGATTAAGCAACATGTGGCAAGTGTCTTGATCATTTCATGTCTGTTAACTTTGGTGACAGATTGTTTTGCTAATATCTATTTGTTTGATTTCAGCCAGTTCCTTTCCAGAATGCTATTCAGATATATATTTTTTTCTATTGTGTAAGATTATAGGTAATTTTATCTTATCTAGCCACTGTCACTATTTAAAATTGTTAATTTTACTTTCCTGTCATCATCAAATTATTTTTAGTAGCTGTATGCAAGTGATCCTTCCTTTATCAGTTTTCATTTTAAGAGCTTACCTATATTCTAAAAATTCATTATTCAGTACAACTTTAAAGAGCTTTGGTCATAAAATCAAAAACATTCCTGTCAGGCCCATTGACAAGAGTTTTATTACTTCAGTTTATAATTAATGTCACTAAAGTTTTTTTTAAATCACTCTTAAAATTTACTTGGTGTTTTATAACACTTATTTTTAAAATCCATTACTTCTACAAAAGCAACCTTAGCCTCAGAGATGTACCTTAACGCTTCAAGTATTCTCCTATAACAGGCTTGAACGACACAAAGAAAATATTTAAGTTATTTTATATCCTTGAACATTATACAAACTTGACCTAGAAATTAAAAAAAAACCCACTTGGGCTGCAAAGAGTAAGGTAAATTTAAGAAAATAAAAATGCAAATCTGCATTTTAGCAGTCTCTTGAATTTATTAACCTAAAAGGTTTAATTTCCATTTTCCTGCATCAGCTGTATTTATAAAATGTCGTGCCCTATAAATACGCTGTTATTTTCTATAGTCAAGCACCCTCTTAACAAATCTTCTCATTAATATGTAAATTTAAAGTCAATCGGTCTTCTCCCTGACAGCCCCATGAATTCCTAGTGCACTGTATAATCGGCTTTGACTTGGCATCCACTATTTATCATCAAAGATGTCAGTTAGAAAAATTATGGAAAATGCACTGCAATTGATATGACTGCAATCTACTTTGTCAACACTTAATTGTTCCTCAAATCATACATTTACATATAAACAGCCTAAATACTGATCTATAATGATGCAAATAAACTAAATTAAAAATCGCTTCTGCCCCGAAGAAGCTTGTTTGTATATGATGTGTTCATTTGAGAACTTACTGACAAAAGCATGTACATCCGCTCATCTCAAAAAGTACTTCTACTAATTTTCAGTTCCTCAAAAAAACAGTTTAGCCACCCTTCAAGCATATAAACACAAATGTTTTAAAGTATTCAATGAGAAACATAATTATTTCCCTTTGAAAAGCAAACGTAATCATGGTTATTAGCTAACTGCAATGTCTGAGCACTATGGATGGGGGACTTCAAAATTAGCTTTGACTAGAGCACGATAAGCAAACACTCAGAACTTATTTAAGTGAGCAAAAATATATTTTAATTTAAAAGTCATGAGTGAATAGAATATAAAGGAAAGAATGTTGATCTAGGCATTGGATTATTCTGTTTCTATTCCTGTCTCCACCTTTTATAAGCAATATTATCTTAGGTGAGTCAGTAACATCTATACACCTAGTTTCTTCATCTATAAAATGGGTATAGTAATTCCCACTGCCCTCTCAAATAAAATACAACATAAGAAAATACACCAAAATAATAATTTACTAAATATTAAGTATCATAGTATTACTCTTCACGTGTCCATTGTACTTGAAAGAGAAACCTCAATTTTTAATGAATTTGGTATTTATAGGCAATTTATTATTTTAGATAACTTGTAAGTCAATATATTATTCTAGTGAGTAAATCCTTTCACTTCAAGGTAAATGGCCCTTTATATATCATAAAATGGTGTTGATACAGCATTTATGCAAATGACTTCTGCCTGCATATAAAAGGAGATGGGGTACTAGAATGAACACCACTCTACTCCACTAATCCCACAGAAAAACACATTCAAGTGCTGATGCTTAAGAGTCATGAAAGGATGTTAACAACTCAGCACTAACTCTGCTAGAGTACTGTTTCACTTTGTCTTTCTATTCTATAACACTCAACAGTTCTTTACTACATGGTATGCTTTTTACAACATGAGAAGAGAAAAATGAAAGCAGATATAAATGCCGAATACTTCTTAGTTTCTTCCAGGTATGGTCAAACTTTGCTTTACAATGCAGTTTGCCAACTTCTAAAGTTAAAAGCACCCTATGTAGTCCTAAAAGGTTGGATGCAACTTACAGTCTAGGCCAAAAATGTCCCCAAGACTGTAAGTGGCTGACTGTTCACTCAAAAGTTTCAGTGAAACAGAAGAACAGCTAGCTGCAGAGGAAGTCTGAAATGGGTTAACTGAAAGACTGAGCATGGACATGGTCTAAATATGATAATCCACTTGAACCTTAATTTTATAAAATACCCGCCACCCAAAAGTCTGGCATCTTTGACGATCCTTACTTCTAATACTACAATAAAGGATGACCCTTTCAAATCTTTCCCACTGGTACTGAACAGAATGAAAAAGAGACACAAGCCTGTTATCCTAATTATTTTGGAGTCAACTGATACTATTTTAAATCAACAAATAAAAGTAACATTCAAAGTAAAATTTATAACCACCAAAACAAGTGAAATTAAATGGTTGCCAATAATTGCCTCTATGGGGTCAACCAAAAGATTATGAGAAGGAAGATTTATTTTTTAAAATTTCACCATGTGCTTGAACTGCTTCTATAATTAAAAAAAACACTATAACTATAACTATAAAAGTTATAGTTAGCTAAATCCTTACAAATGTTCTATTCAAGCGGTTTTCTTTCTTTCCTTCTTTGCATTAAGCCAAGGAATCTTTCTCAAAGGAAATCACACGCAAAGCTGCCTACGAAAGGCAGGCAAAGGTGCAGCCGCTGTTTGGAACGGTGGCAAGAGCCCCTCAAGCTGCACAGGGGGGAGCACCACTGCCCGCCTGGTGCTTCCTGAAGACAGAGCTACACCTTTGGAAACCACAGAATTAGTCTACCAACCACACAATTTAGAATAATGCCAGGATCAGATAGTAGTAAGTAGCAAAGATAAGAAATAACTTAGCCCAATTCCAGTGTACCCGGGACAATGATCAGACTTCATCTCATGCTTGTAAAAATTAATGTTCACAGAGTTACACGTGAAAACATAAAGAATGCATTATAGCACCAATTTTTAAAAATACCTGTCAAAAGAATAAATATATATAGTAGTGTAGAATTTAACTTTCTAGCTTTGCAAACAGCTTTAAAAATTAATTTCAGCTAAAATAAGGTAAAATACAAGGAACAGAAACACAAACTACAAAAACAAACAGATCTTTTCAAAATTAATTAATTTTTTATGAAATCTTTTTTAAAATTCTTTTTTACTTTTTAAAAATATTTATTTATTTAAATTTTGGGGGGTAATTAGGTTTACTTATTTATTTTTAGAGGAGGTACTGGGGATTGAACCCAGGACCTTGTGTATGCTAAGCATGCATTCTACCACTTGAGCTATATCCTCCTCCCAAAACAGACAGCTCAAAGTCTATTTTTAGACAACCAAGTATGGAAAATACACATTTTAAGTCCAATTTCTACATAATGATAAAGGAAGGGTCACTTGCATACAGCTACTAAAAATAATTTGATGATGACAGGAAAGTAAAATTAACAATTTTAAATAATGACAGTGGCTATATAAGGTAAAATTACCTATAACCTTACACAACAGAAAAAAATATACATCTAAATAGCATTCTGGAAAGGAACTGGCTGAAATCAAACAAATAGGTATTAGCAAAACAATCTCTCATCAAAGTTAACAGACATGAAAGGGTCAAGACACCTGCCACATGTTGCTTAATCCAGCAAAAGTGCCATCAAAAGTTTACATTGTCCAATGATAAAATTTCATCAGTTTAAGAGCCCTATGTGGCATAAGACTTTTACATATGAATAATTTAAAACATACTTCAAATTTTAAGTAGAATAACCCAATCACTTGTTAATATTAAAATTAAGATGGAGTCAATATTACAAATTGTCTTCTGGATAAAGATATAATGTTAAAATTTTTAAATACTTTTAAATACAAAGAATACTTAGTAAATGTAGAAAACAACTGATGACTATTTTAAACATTAAAACTCTTTAAACATTTGAAAACTTGACATGTCACCTAAAGCAAGTATAACAAACATTTTCCCATTTTATATACACTTTCCTGTCACTTTAGTATTATTTCTAATTAACAAAAGTGATAGGGACTGAACACTCAGTCAAGGTCTGTGCATAAGTTTGTGTGCAAATCACTGTGATATAATTGGGAGATATCTGGTCTTTTACTTTTTATTCAGTTGTTTTAAAAATCTGTAATATTGCTTTTTAAAAAGACAAAAATATCACAAGATTAGAATGAATGAGACTGCCATTCTTGTAATGTTTAATGATTTATTTTCCTTAAACAAGTTAAATCTTACATTTAAATCTTACATATGCACTGAAAGAGCTCTATTACAAGCTATGTAATAAAAGTTTTCTAAACTGTTAACACAGTAAAGAGAATAAGGTATTCTTCTAAAGTTAATCTGCACAAAGAAAACAAGTAACTTCACTGTAAGGTATACATAATTATTAATTTTACTAAAATTATACCAGCTTAAGTGGAAAAAAAGGAAAACAAACATTTTAGAACTACTAGGAAAAAACAGTTTAAAAGTTCAACAATATTTATCTATAAAGGCGAGAAATTATCTTAGGTATAAATTCACATGTTAGAATCACATTACCTACTTTTACAAGTGAGTACCTGGAACAGCTGAGACTCAAAGGTGTGAAAGTAACTAACAACAACAAAAAAATCCATGATTTGACAATGTCACTGCAAACACTGTAAAACGCTGCTGTCCCTGACAAGGGCCTCTCACCAGGCATCATACTGAAAGTTTAGACACTGTGCCATTAAATATGCACCAATCAGTGCCAAACAACGAACAATCATCTCTGCATTTATACTGGTCTCCTGCTTTCCAAAAGAACACGAGAAGAACGAGTCCTCCTTAAACATGCAGATTTCTGTATTTTACTACTCTTAACCTGTTGTACACATTTTTAATAGCTCATCCATTTTCTTAGTGTACTTTATAAATGTAAGATTATTCAACACTTACCTCTTTCCAAGGACTGACAAATTGTGTACGAGCATATCGAGTTAGCATGTGGATTATGACAACCTGCCCCCACTCTTCTACATCAACTAGTAAATTACATAGCTTGCGGTAATTCTTGTGAATGAGGTCTATTCTATCCGGGCATACTTCTTCAAAAGCCATCACGACACTACCGGCCACCAGCTATAAGAGAAAGAAATAGTAACTCATTAAAAAACATTTTCTTCCCAGCAAAGGTTCTACTCAGGCATGCTAGAGGTGTAATCAATGTTAATAGCAACCAATATTTGAAGAATTCAGTCATTTGATTAATAAAATGATCATGTTTGAATAACAAATTTTGGAGAGTCACTCCCTCAAAGAATAATTTTGAAAGCTGTAACATGCCTGAAAAAACTAATATTTTTCTAAACTATTAAAATTAGAAGTATTAGTATTAGAAATAATAGCATATTTTTAATTTCATCAGGTTAAATTCCAATAAATTGTTCATGTGTGGATTAAATATATTAAATCATGCACAGTTTTCATTTTAAGGGCTCACCTATATTCTAAAGACTCATTATTTAGTACAATAACAAGGACCATATCATGTCAGTTTAAAATGAGAATGACAATTCCAATGAACTTATCTTAAAGAGGAACTCATAAATCTCTTTAGAACAAAAACAATTTCAAATCTTAACACACATTAATCTATTTGTTAATTTTTACCAATATAATTTATTCACAAGGAAAACATATTGACTAAAATTTTAGTACATTATTATTACTTATAAAATAATGTGTATAGGTTGAAATGATATATTACCAATGAAAGGTAACTTTTCTCCAAGACCAGTTAATGAAACATAAATGCTGTTTTTGGAATTGTCATGTTCCTGCAAAGTGGTGAAATTAAGATTTCTCTGGTATAAAGATACAAGCTAAGCAGAATTTATATAATATACAAATACTTCTATATATGTACCACTGATATGTCTGCAGTTAGCCAGCAATATAATACGGTTTTGAAAAAATAAATTAATATCATCTTCTTTCAGAACACTAGGGATCTTCATTTTAGGATCTAAAATTTCCCCAATGACTTAAAATAAGCAATTAAATAGAAATATAACTTACTGAAATGGTACTTTTTGAAAAATATTAGATACAATGATATTCATATTTTTAGTGTTTGTCCCTCTACTTGGCTGACATTTAGTTTATTAATATGCAACCAACAATACAATTGAAAGAAAACAGCTCAGAATATAGACTTGCTATTATGCTAAACAAGTTTCCAGTCCTGTGGGGATTGTATGAATTACCAATCAGTATAAACGTGAAGCTGCATTTATTGACTCCAGCCCAGCCCATGTACTGGTGCCTGCTGGTCCCAGCATGTATGCACCCCAATCGAAAAAGCAAAGAATTGATTATTTGTGTGAACTAAATAAAAATGTATCATACGTATAATTTTCTATTTGCTATTGATATGGAAAGGAAGTTATGTTTGTGTTTTCAACTCCACATTTTGATGTCTTCTGCACAAATCACTCTTCAGAAATTATGTAATAATCTTATTTCTAAAAGATTAGAATTATCATTTAAAAATCTCTTAAAACAACTAAGTTTATAACATCAAACTATTGAATAACATGGTATTTATGAAATATATTTCTACTTATATATATTACATATGTCAATCTGATATTAAGATACATTATTTTTTAAGTTGGTAAGCGTGTTAAAGTATAAAAATAAATAACATCACTTAGAATAGAATAATCTATGAAATTGAAATGGGAATTTAACAAAGTTTCAATGTAAGGAACACTATGTAAAATCAAGCTACTATGCCTAAACTCAGGGGTTCTTTTTTTTTTTTTTTCAAATATGTTTAGTCACCAAACAAAAGGAAAATCAGTTCCCATGTGGTATTAAATTGATTTAAACAAAAGCTATCAGTACAGAATAGTTCTAAGTATTAACAAATAACATGAAAATGGAAAGAAAATAATTACTAAGTACAGATAAAATTTATAGAAACACAAAAATAATTAGGAAGAATGTAAAGAAAAGAAACTTCACAAAATAAAACTGACTATTTTAGATACTTTATTGTATAATTTTAACAACTGACCCTAGGCTAAACACTGCCAGAAGAATTGATAATTTTGATCTATTAAATGTTCAATATTCTATAAAACTTCCAGAATTAAAACAAAATGATCTACTCAGGTTTGAAAACCAAAAATATTGGTTTCCCCAAAACAGACAGTTAATTTCCATCTCACTGTGTCAACAGTAGCTTTTTATCTAAGGGGAAAAATAAATCACTTCAACAAAACTAGCAAAGAGCTCATCAAATTCAAATGCAGTTTTCCATTTATGTATTTTTTATATTAAAGCAATAAACATGGTTCATTTATCTTCCCTTGGTTGCCACGTTTTTCTGTGCTGTTGCTATGAACTTCAGCCATTAGCTGTGCTCCAAGGTAAACTACACGAACCATCAACAAAAGTGACACTCCATCTATGGAGTTCATATTTTCTCCAGATTATCTATGCTAGTTGACAAGCTGGTAATGAAAAAAATCACACTAAGCAAATGGTTCCTCTAATAACAATAAATTTTCTATAAAATTATGAAGGGTACAAAACGTTTCCTTGCATCTATTTTGTCATGAATTCTAATTAACGTTGCAAAAACCTGAGAGTGCTGGGTCATCACAAGAAGTGCATCAAGGTTTGATTGATAATATGGTGTAAGTTGGCCAATGCTGCCAAGATTTTCGTCTCTTAAATTAATGGCCATCCAACCTGCCCTAATCATACAGCCCAAATGATATTCCCCTTCTTATTTCAATTTTCTTGAGGCATGGAAAATGGGAAAGATCCGTCATTTATCTTCTAACAGCTGGATAATAGATCTATCACAATAAAACATCTGCACAAACCCAGAAGTGTGTTTTTTGCCCACAACAGTGAAGCTTTTACCAACATTAAATCAATAACTTATAAAATGGTGTCTTACCCCCACAGTTTAGCTATGAACTACCAATATATTCATTAAACATCATTCTGTAGTTAAATTAAGGAGAAGAAACTTTGCCATCAAAAAATATAAATAAACAACTCTGGTTTCCAGTAGGCACTGACCTAATTTGTTTCCCTAAGAAACTCTGTTTTCTATTAGAAAGTTAAATGCTACAAAAGGATTTCTTCAAAATTAACCCTGAAGGAAAAGGAAATAATTACCACTCTGCTTTTAAGGTATTCTAAATAAAAGAGAGAAGGTCTACTGCAAAGCTTAAATTGCTCAACAAATATGAATTTCTATATTATAAAGAAAAACAAAGTGTTATAAAAAAAAAAGGAATTTAAAACTGAATGTTTGGAAACTTTTCCAGAAAAGGAAAAGGTGTTTAGGATATGTTAAACAGAGAAAATATGGTGAAAATATACAATGAAGAAATTATATTTCAAAACTTGTAACAAACAGTTCACTGGGCATAAATAAAATGTTCCCTTTTAATTGCATTGACACAGTAAGCTTCTATTTTATCTTTTAAAATGTACAGATATCTTCAGGCAACAGTTATCTAAGTAATGCTAAGATGTTCTACCAGTTCTATTACCATAATTGTATTCCTAAACCCAAAGTGACTTACTGTGGGGAAAGGACTATTTATATGACAAATATTGGTGTTTCTCTAGTTAAAAGGAAAAATAATTCTATTATATTTTAATATGCTTTTTATTACCACCTATCCTTACGGTGAGAATTACACAACTAATTTTCTTTGAGATCTCAATTTCAAGAAAAACTTCCTTTAGGCTAAAAGAAGCAACAGAAGGTATATCTCAAAATCAATACAGGTTAAATGAAAAAAGTTTTTAAATATGTTAGCATCTTCCAAATTTATCAGCAGTAAGTAACAGCAATATCATCACCATCATAATGATCTCAACAAGCTCCTGCTGGCACAAGTAAACTCCTTTACAAAAAGTGGAAATAAACTAGACCTGATTCATTTCACTAGGAAATTTTTAAACAAAATTACTTAGGATTCTTACTGATTTTCAATGCCAATGCTACCATTGTTAATTTTCAGGGGGAGAAGAAACACAGCTGTATCTTTTCAATATACTGTATGTGACAAGAAAAAGTAATAATAAAGATAAGATTCATAAATATTTATATAGATATCAGAATATTTTTAATCTTTCTACAATATATTATAAACACACAAAGGAAAAATGATCATAAAACATAATTAATTTAAGTACTGGGTAGACAAATTAATGGTACCTGGGGAAATCTGAGTCTCACAACCCAAACTCAGAAAAACCAAAAAGATGAAAACCTAAGTTCTAAGCATAACTAAAACAACAGAGAATCTCCAAACTTCAAATTACACCTAAGTGAAAAATAAGTTCTAAATCCCAGAGTTATCTTTCATGCATATATCACAAAACTTCTCAAAGATCAATGACAGTCTGAAAAAACTGTCCAGAACAAAGCAGACAGGAGTTAGTGGTGGGCATAGGAGGGAAGTAAAATCAAAAGCAGAATGAAAGAGAGTATCCTAAGTGTGAAAATACTAAAAAATACTGCTGGTAGATCAGAACAGATATACATGGAAGAAACTTCAAAGGAGGAGACTAAGATTCAATGAGGCTATCTTGGAAAGGCAGTTTCAAAAGGAAAACAGGTGAAAAAAAGAGGTAGATGAAAAGGAGTGCCTTAGAAACCATATGGTGACAGAAAAAAGAAATGAGAAGAGGAAATTTAGAATCCTACAAAAGAAATAAAAATAATCTTAGGACATACACTCCCTCCTATGCATGTCGTCCCTCAAAAAAAAAAAAAATCATACTTTGCTCTTCTGACAGAGAGGGTGCTCTTGTACTAGAAATCATGCACACTACCTCAAATTCAAACCACCAAACCTGTCCAAAGAAATGTAAAGATGCAAATAATCTACAAGTATTGAAAACAGAAAATGAAAACCAGAACAATTCAACTGATGAGAATTATCCACAAAAAATCAGTAATAAGTCAAAAGAAAACTATTAACACTTCAAACTGAATTAAGTACCCTCAAAGAAGGATTTCAAGATTGGAAAAATGAACATGAATCAGAAATTGAGAAACAGGGAACAGAAATAAAAGATAACAGGAAGAAGAGAAGTTGTTTAAAAACCAGAAAAGAAATTGAGAGGCAAAAAAGTAACCAGACAAACTGCAAAGCGCTCCTGGAAGAAAACAGCTGAATAAAAATTTGGGAAAGGGCTTTAAATAAAGTAGAAAAAGTAGAGAATGAAAATGAGATAAAGAAAGAAGTAAAAAGGTTTAGAGAGACAGTGGGTGAAATGTAAAACAGGCAAAGAAGATCTAACTTACATAAAATTGAAATCCCTGAAGAAGAAAAACAACTGAACAGAATTACTATTTAAAACTATAATCTTAAATAATAACAACAACATTTTGCCAGAAATAACATAAGTTCTAAACATTTATTTTGAAAAGGTTCACTGGGTACCAGAAAAAAAAAAAAAGACCTATATCAACTAACCCTGAGACACTGGTAAAACTATTATATTTCAAAAATAAAAAGAAAATCCTCAGGGTCAGCATCTTACTTAACACAGACACGTTACAGGCATTTCCTTTAAAATGAAACAAAAGAAGGATGTCCACCATCTTCACTACTACTGAACACTGTACTAAAATTATAAACCAATATAATCAGACAAGAAAAATTAAAGTCATAGGTATTAGAAAAGAGGAAGTAAAATTATCTCTATTTGCAAATGGTATGATTTATTTTCTAGAATAAAATGAGAATGAAAGGTAAAATTAAATCAAACAATAAAAGAATTCAGTGAAGCAGGATATAAAATTACTATACAGAAAATCAGTATCTTTCTTACATACCAATATAGCAAGTTCAATGATACAATGATAAAGCAATTCCAATTTATAACAGCATTCAAAGAAGTAAGGCTAATGATAAATATAACTCTAAACCAATATTTAACTCAATTAATAGTCCCCATCTCACTACTCTCCATGGAGTACATGCTAGCAATTCTGAAACAATACTTTATCTGCATTCTGGGACTGAGCAAATAAGTAAATATATTGTGGATAACAGGAGCCACATTTCTTAATATTGGAGAAGAAAGTTACAAACATGAAAGGGTAGGGCACTGGAAGGAACCCTGTACTGCTGCTGTGGAATTAGAGAATTCAGTATAAACCATTGCTATTTCATATACACAGAAAAATAGATACAGGTGTTTTTTTTAATTTTTAACAAATAAACATATATTATATAATACTTTAGGAAAAAGAAATGTCTCATAAATGATACATCATCAAAGCTCCCAAAAGATCTACCTATGAACACTGAGCATGACACCATTTGAGAAGAAAAACATTGAAAATAATAGTAAACACCTAATTACTATCACCAAGTATGTAACAAATTAATTCTCACAATCATTCAACAAATATTAAATACCTGCTCTGAAAAAGTACAATATTTTTTTTTCTATTGTATTTTGGAAATAAATGGTCAGAGCCCAAGAAAAGACATTCTAAATTTACAAAGAAATTGTACCGTTTACATTCCTTTTTCAGCCATTTGTTTCTTATTAACCCCATTTTATGGTGTCAGGCACTGTACTGAGGATTTTATATCCAATAGCTCATTCAACACAAACAGAAACTTTATACATTGAAAATTATAAGCCCTACAAATTCGGAAACTGAAACTCATAAAGGCTGAATACATAGCTACTAAGCAGCAAAACTTCAGACACAAACCAATTCTGTTTAATTCCAAAGACGGCAGTTTTCACCAGTGACGTACTCTCTTGTTCGGGAAGACAAGCACACGTTATATACAGAGTTCATTTCTGGGCCCTGCAACCAATTTCTTTTGGTTTATCAGGTAGCAGAAATCATGGCAAAAAATACATTAAAATAAAGGATCTGTTTCTTAAAGATATTATTATTCTCCACAGCACCTAGCAAATGTCTACAACATAGAGCAAACTAAATGTTTTTTTTATTATTACTAAAATCTAGTTAACCACATCAGTAATACTGACTTTATATCTAGGCTAGAAGGAGATAACAAGTATCCCGTACAGAAGACAAAAAGGAATCAAATTTCTTTTCTCTGCCTTCATTATGCCAATAACTACAGAAGAAATGAAGATTTCTGCTACATTACAGACTAGAAGAAATTTGTTCTGAATGACTTAGGAATGAAATCTCCAAGTATAGTCCAGGTATAATATAGTATTTTCAAAAATACACAGTGAAAAAAATCATTAAAAGAATTCACATGTACAATACAATATATTCACTTAGTATTAAAAACGCAGTAAAGGAGGAATGAGGAACAAAAAAGACAAAAGATATCGAAAAATAAAATAAAATGGCAGCTGTAAATTCAACTATATCAAAAGTAACACTAAATGTCAATGGATTAAACAATCTAATCAGAAGGCTCATGTTGTCAGACTAGATTTAAAAAATAAGATCTAACTATATGCTGTCTTCAGGAAACACACATTAGATTAAAAATGAGAATAAACAAAAGAAAATAAGAGAATAAAACAAAAGAAAAAGATATGTCAATTAAACAGCAATTATAAGAAAGCTGCATTTAAATAGGTCAAAATAGGATTTAAAACAAAAATTGTTATTAGAGATTAAAAGACATTTTATAACGACAAAGGGAAGATTAAAAACAAGTATAAACACAAGGGACCAAATATCAGAGCTCCTAAATATACGAAGTAAACACTGACAAAACTGAAGGCAGAAACAAATAGACAGCTCTACAATAATAGTAGATGTCATTACTCCACTTTCAATAATGGATAGAACTACATGACAGAAGATCAACAAAGAAATGGAAGACTTGAACAACACCATAAACCAATTGGATCTAACAGACATCTACAGAACACTCCACCCAAAAAGAGCAGAATATACACTCCTCTCAAATACACATTGAGCATCCACCAGGATAGATCTTATGCTAAGCCAGATAACAATAGCTGTGAGTCTAGTGGCTGCTGTATCAAGAAAGCTACTATATACAGATATAATGCACCTTGGTGATATCATCCTAAGGTGAGCTGGAATCCTTTTCCTCAATAGTTTTGAGCCATACAGATGTGTACAGAAGCATCCATCAAAGATACCATTATACCAGCTCCTCCAGAGGTCTGTTCACAGACCTCAAGCATCATTACTATTCCTAGATCTCATTATCGCATCACTACACACAAAAAATGGGAATGGGGTAGAGAGGAGGAAGAGATATGTACATTCCCAAAAGACTGAGAATTTTAGCCAGTAAAATCATTCTACCCAGCCAATAAAAGTGTTAAATATATGAAAATGTTCTACTATTTAAGGAAAAAAACAACACATTTATAATACTAAAACACACTCCTTGAACTTTTCATTATCTCTTTGATACTTCTTAATACTTCATTTTAAAACAATTATTTGTTCCTAAGTGATTCACCCTTTAAAAATCCTAATAAATCATTGCTTAAAATAAAGAAGTTAGTCCTAAAAGCAGTCAACAATTTAGTCACAGGATAAAGAAAGGATTTTTTTCCCCAACTTTCTCTTCTTCAGATTCTTATGAAGAAACATGTAACAAACTAAAATTCTAAATGCAATCTTTCCCATTACATGGACATTTTATTCTTCAGGGATTTTAGTGAGCTCTATTTATATTTATACTATTTTAAAATCAGTAAGAATAATTATGTCAAATACACAACAGCAAAATGATTCTATATAAATAAACTTTACTTTTTACATAAAAAGTTATTACTTACTGTGCTTTTATCCTTCAGAAGTTTTTCAATTATTTCAATTAACATTTCCTTCTGTTCTGGATCAAGACTAAGACAAAAAAAGAAAAACATTTTTTTCCTTTAACTCTAATTTTAAATGAAGCTAATCATTTTAAGGATGCTGAAAATTTTGTAAAGAGGGGAGGGAGAGAAAGAATTATGTCAAGATAGAATTAAACAGAAAATAAGTTTAAAGTAAAATGGGTTGGTTTTTCCCACAAATGTGTCCTAATCTTTCTATCTAAAGTTGCTTGTATTAATTAAACCCAGATACAAATACCACTAAGAAAATATTTAAAAAACAAGTCCCCTTCTTAAAAAGAAGTTGAAAAACCTTAAGAAAATAAATTCAAGCAGAAAAACTACAAGATCTCTTTTTAACTGGGGGGAAAATAACAGTATAGCAATCATTTTTTACTATGGACACATCATTATCAAAAACAAATATAAAGAATTTCCAAGTAAAAATTTTGTATCATTCAAGTTCACTGATGAGGACATGCATTCTAAAACCTGCCATATAAAACCAAGAAATGCAGAATAATAATTGGTATTGATACTATTAGTATTGTTATCCTGAAATTATTATATGTGCAATTTGGGGTAAAGCAAATGAGGAATTATGGAATATTTTTATTCTGTCATCCCCTGTTTTCTTAATAACCAGGATTCTTGGTGTGGAAGAAAAAAAATCGAAATTTAATATAGGAGAAACTAAATTTAAAAACTGTATTGAATTGGAATTGTCACTTTGAACTCAGATCTTTCCCAGCTCTAAAAAGTAAAAGGCCTGGAAACAATGATCAAACCAGTTTGATATAATTGATCAGCTGATTAAATAAAACAATCCCAAGTGCCTAAATAAATAAATAAATAAATAAAACCAAGAAATGCAAACAAAGGCTCACATACGTACATAATTGAAAAATGCATCTTAATAGCAGCTCTAAGCACTGAAATATTGATAATAATATAATTTCTTTCTAGCCTAGAATTCAATTGTTCATTTACTAAGAAGCTAAACAATGAGCATACAAAGATAAATGAGACAGAGTCTAGACAAAGATAAATGAGACACAGTCCAAACATAATCATACCACATAAGAGAGGTATGTATAAGTGTTACGGGGATAAAGAAGAAGAGCACCAATGGAGGAAGGCAGGAGGGCTGTGGAGGGAAAGTAAGTGACATCTCCGACGAATCTTAAACAACTTGACTTTAGAGCTAGAAAACATTAGGCAACATTCGAGGAGAGACCAAAGGAGGAACAAGAGATGGTAAATTAGATAAAAACACTTTATGTAGAGGACTAACAGGCAGTATACTAAGCTACTAGACTGTAAACTCAAGACAAAGAGAGGTAAAATGGAGCCTAGTGACGGACTTTTAAACTGTCATGGTGAGCTTGGATCTTACTTTGTAAGTTAGTAACAAGAAATGCTAATGACTGAGAAGCACGAAATAACTTTGTCTGACAGCTAACCTAAGAAAATGAGTTTTTGCTCTTCATAAACATTCTGTAAGTTTAGTATTAACTACTGTGATTATCTGAACATTCAAACTTTTTAATTCTTTCAAATTCCAGTTCCAGTCTCCCTAAGCAATCTTTCCTACCTAATCCCATTTCATTACATCTTTACTTTATGAAACCCTATATGATAATGTCTGAACCCTATTCCATAAAAGGCATTGTTAGTGTGCCTCTGTATATACACATATAAGATATGGCAGTGTCTTACTCAATTACAGACTGTCTTTAATTATTTGGCATATGTTTGATTTTTTTCTCAAATATGTGATACCACATCCTCTATTGTTTTCATACATCCTCTGTACGTAACACAACAACAGAAACACAAAATGATCTGGATAAAAGCTGTGGAATAAATGATAACAAAAAATAATACCAAATAAATACAGATAATAATTCTTTTATTTAGGCAACATAATAAAATATCACCACATGATATTTTAATAAATGTTATATAAATATGGTGTGGTACTATATTTAAAAACCAGTATTTAAAAAGTATTTAATAAAATAGCTCTGGAAAAGAATCAGACAAGGAAGGGAACAGCAGGACCAAAGATGGAAGAAGGGATAACAGAGTGAATTGACAGGACAACATGTAGGATAAGATTCTACCCTACAGTGAACAGAAGAAAATCTGAATTTTCTAATAACATAGGTGCCTATGTAATGAGAGATAGATTATATAAATGATATTTCAATCTCTGATTAGTTTTAAGTTATAAAATCCAGAAATTATCACAGGCCCTATAATAAGCTCACAAGTAAAAACCTGCCTGGGTCTCTATAACCAAAGCAAAATTAAAGATGTCTAAAGAAACAGTCACAGGGTTTACTTAGTTTAAGGACAGACTAGTTATAAGAGCTAATAAAATAAGCCTCTATGGGTTTTAACATTCCACATAACTTTAGGGATCTTCGGTATTCTTTAAAAAATACCAACCTGTACAATTTTTGTATTGCATGGGCTGCATTCTTCCTAACGTATGGTGATAAATCAGCAGAAGCTTCCTTAATAGCAAGCATCATAATAGGTACAATAATTGGCACTCTAATACTTGACAGAACTCTCAAAGCACTTGCACGAATCAGTTGATTTGGGTCCTAAAAGTAGGAAAATATTCATCAAAATTTCAAGTTTTCAATATTTCAAAGGCATCTTTATGATACAATTAATAGGTGCTTATAGGGTGTAACACAATAATAGTCCCCCCCCAAAAAAGGCTACTTAATTTAAAATAAATAACCAGTGTATGGAAATGAACAAGGAAAAGATAAAGAAATGTTTATTTCTCTGAATAATGTTTTAACAAGAAAAGTAATGGTTATAATTCTAGTCGATCATTTAGTACTAAACATGATGGGTTTTTAGAGGTTCACAATAATAAAATGCTGCAGGTCATAAATTTTACCTTTAAAAAAAAGTCACGTCCTCTCTTTGTACACTTTCAACAACTAGTTGGTGTAATGATGAACAGTTCTTTGATGCATGATAATGATTATACTGAACATAAAGGAACATACAGAAACTGCAAAATACAAGGCAAGGTCCAGCTGATTATATAAATTATTTTCTAAGGGTGTTGAATAGGCACTGTGAGAGGCCATTTAAATCTTTCAAGACACGACTATGCCACTTAGTGGATTATTGCTCCACTTCTTTAAATGACACACTTTCAGCTGTGCAGAACGTTGCAGCTATTTGCCTGTGCACTGTATTATTTACCTTCAGAGCTCGCTGAAAAGTGCTTATGGACAAGAGTGCCAGATCCTGCTGTTCTTCAGCGTACCGGACCAGGTAAACATATACTAACTTCTTGATCTGTGAAAAAGAAAAATTCAGTTTACCCCACGGTGAAAATAAAAAATTCAGTATTTTCTATACTAAAATCCATTCTCAATTTTTCTCAACTAAATAACTGAACCTGGTCATAGCCTTGGCTGTAAAATAAAGATAATATATTACAGGATAATGCATAGAAACAGAAAAAGCTTATAAAGTAAGCATTTTAATAATCCAACCCATAAGAGCAACATCCCATCAATGTGTCCTTACACTTGAAGGGAATACAAAGTTCATGAGCAAAACTCGTAAAAGAATATTAAAATATTAACTGAACTGCAAAAATATTTTCAAAATGAGGGATACAAATAACAGAAAGAACTTGGGCTCTGTCCACTAACTATATGGTATGGGAGCTTGTTTCCTCATCAGTCAAAAGGTGTTGGAGCCCAACTCTTACTCTAGGGTAATATTCACATTCCAATATACATCACATGCTATTTTCAGCTCAGTAAGAATGTGTGACAATAATACCAATTTAATGTAATAAAAATTCCAAAAGGCTGGAAGTGTGTTCTGAAAACTGTTCTCAAAGGCAATTTAATTAGCATTTATAACAAAATGATGAGCAGAAAAGTTAAATGAAAATTAGAATTTGAGTTGAAATTCATCAACTGATACAGCTTGAAACTCCCTTCTCAAATATCTTCAGATACCACTGTCTGATTAATTTTCTGATATATCAGTGTAGTGTATACCTAAAAGTTTACGGAATGTTCAAAGAGCAGGGGAGTGAGGGAAAGTAGCTTGAAATAACTGGAATTGATGCTGAAAATGAAAAACAGTACTATACTGGGCTATATTTCATATCATACTAACTCATCTGGGCTTCCTTAAAGACAACTGCCATGGCCTGCTTTCCCTCACACTCCAGTTTCCCTTGACACAGCACAGTTTTGACTTCCTTCACCGTCCTGTAAGCTCCCTTCTGAACTCACTCCAGTTTGTCTATATTTTTTTCAGTGTGGCACTCCGAACAACAAATGAAGTCTAAGCAAAACAAACTAGTTAAGACTTTGTTCCAGATGAGATGCTTCCACTGATACAACTAATTCTTGATTAAAACCATAAACTTTTCCCAAATGTACTACTGGCTAAATCAAACCATACTCAAGTTAATTGCTCTGCTGAAGTTTTTTTCTTTAAAAAGGAGGGCAAGTCTTACATTTACCTATAGAAATTTTCAACAACTTAAATTCAACCCATCATGCCACCCTCTTAGATAATTTTAGAGCTTAATCTGTAATCCAACCTATTTTGCTATTCTTCACAATTTCATAAGCACAAGTGAAAACTTAATGAACGTAATTGCCACATCTCCATCATTATTAACAAAAATGCTAACACACCATTTTAAGGTGATATCGATTTGTCTGTACTATACTGACAGGGCCAGAGGTGAAACTAACAAAAAACATACATCCAATTACTCTTCAATGTTGACTAGATCCACAAAATCTCAAAAACAAAATCTAAAATCCTTAACCTAATACTACTCCACAACCTTCCCTGAACTTCCTTTCTAGTCAAACAGGAATGATCTCCAAATATAATTCAAATTTTTGTCTCACTCTTCATTCACATTATCATCCTACTTTCTCCCAAGTTCTACTAATCAAAATCTTCCACAAAAGCAAAATGAAACAATAAAATGTCCACTAATAGAGGAACAGTAAAACAAATTACAGTACATCCATATACAACACTATATTATGTAGCCACTATATATAAGTAAATCTATACTTGACACTGAAAATATATCGTTATAAAATTTTTAAAAGGTACAGAACAGTATGTATATGATCTCACTTCTGTATTAATAAAATATATATATACACATATATTGCATTTTATCAATCTAAAACACACCATCAATTGTAAGAGGTACCATATTTTATGGACCATATAAAAAAGGAACCAAAAACCCTGACAGTTTTAAGT
Source organism: Camelus ferus (assembly GCF_009834535.1). Lineage (NCBI taxonomy): Eukaryota > Metazoa > Chordata > Mammalia > Artiodactyla > Camelidae > Camelus > Camelus ferus. The sequence goes on from NC_045698.1 coordinate 51,890,419, forward strand.
CACCTTCAATTGTTAAGATAAATCCCACCCACAGAAACCTTAAAATAGAAAACAAATGTCTTAGAATGGACATCATGTGGTAATATTTTAAAAAACTTACATACTTAACTATGTGTCAGGCACTGTTTTGAATGTTTCATTTAGATTAATTCATTTTATATTCAAAACTCAGTGAACAGGTATTACTATTCCTACTTTACAAGTGAAGAAACTGAGGCACAAAGAGGTTAAGTGACTTAGCCAATATAGAAATCTATTACATGAAGAACCAGGATTCAAATCAAAGCATTAAAGTTGAACAAAATCTATATACTAAAATGTTAACAGTGACTGTTCCTGGGTGATGGTATTAACCAGTGATCTTCACTCTTTACATCTTCCCATATTATTTAATTTTATTATGATGAATATTAGTTTTGTGTCCACGGTAAAACAATAAAGATATTTTCACTTTAGGGGTGAATCTCAACTTTTCAGACATCCTCCAGCAAAAAATAACAGTACTTTCTCTGATTATAAAAGTATTTTAACTTTAAAACTTTTTTAAAAAACTTTTTCATGATAAAAAAAAATTTCTAAAACTGAAAATATTTTTAAGTTCCCACATTACTAAGGTCTGTAGCACTGGCAGCATGTAGCCACCAGAACCGTTTTCAGGATGTTCAACAGACAAAAACTCAGCTAAATCAACAAGCTCTTCACAAGTCAAACAATCCGTGACAGGCCCCTTGCTTCTGAATGTTAGCCAATCAGGAACAAACTCACGAAAAAAAGCACGTTTGAGTGCCAATTAATCAAGTGACCACGCCTCTACAGATGGTATCAATCCACGCAGGCCCCTGAAAGCCCATGAAACCTTCAAATGATCACTTGCAATCAGGTGATCTCATATAAGAATACAAAAAATGGGTGCCAAAATTATGTGATACAAGTATACAAGATGACAACCAAATGATCCAAAAAACACCCAATGTTTTAGATTATATTTAAATGGAAATACAAATTAAAAAAATTTTTAAATCACAGTTTAAGCATGTATATAATTATTTGAGGTGTAATGATTTTCTCCAGATTTTAAAGTTCTTAAGATTACAATAGTGCCCAAAAGCAACTAACACTTGCTGGTTGACTGATTTATAGCAATTTAAATATATCCAATCAACACACAAGATATACTTTAAATAAGCTATTTCTCAAATCCACCTTGGAATGAGCACAAGGTTATTTAGTACAGGAACCATTCCTTATTTATTCATATATTCCCATGACCTATCACATATGGTAAGAAATCAACAATTTTCAGCCGAATGAAACATCACAGCCCAGTAATAGCCTGGGGGAAAAAAAAAAGACATTTGCCATTAGATTGCTATATCTAGGATCTAACTTACCACCAATAGTTATAATTCATCAATCAGATGTCTAGAAAGACACCAACATACTATGAGGAAACAATAGGTATTAAGAAGATTACCTCCAAAGTCTTTAAACTTGTGGGTTTGGTGGTTTTTTTTTTTTTTTTTTTTTTTTTGTGCAAACTAACCATTTAAAATATTCCTTCTCTTTACTAATTATATTCAGACCTCAGTCTATAGTTCTCAGGAAAGTTTCAAAAGATGGGTTAGGGTCCATCAACCCCCTCATCTTCTTGTGATTTATTTACCTAACTGTACAGCCAACTTTTAAAGCTGAATTATGAACTCCAAAATATATCCAGGAGTCTATATTGGCAACACTGAAATGTTCAAACCACAGCTGAGCTAGCAGGCATTGCTGTAATTACTCACTATTGGAAAAGGATTTTTGTGACTGTTATGGCAAAAAGCATAACAATATTCAATCACAGAAGGTTGCAAAACACTAAATTTGTTCTAGTTCTGTTATAAGAATCAATCAATATTGACCACAAGAGGCCTATGCACTGACTGGCTGCAGGTGTGCAGAAAAAGCTCACTTTCCCTGAAACCATTCTGTGACCAGAAATGGGAGTACTTAAAGCTCCGTGACTACACCATTCTCTGATCAGTTACTTTCATTCAATGTTACACTACTCCTTGCTGTAAAGCTAATCATAGCAGAGCCCCAGTAGGCTGGAAGAACACAGGCAGATCTGTTTAATTAGTTTATCAATACTAGTACATCAAACTTCATGAGTTATTGACTAAACCTTTGATTATTTTTGTACTATAACCACTGATTGCTTACTAGGTCACTTTTGGTATCATTTGACATCAAATGGCAGATGACACACAGCTCCACTGTGTGCCTAAGGCAGTGTGTACTTGTAGAGATGAAATTTTGTACTTGACAGCAATGAAACACCAATCAATTCCCTGAACATAAATTTTAAGAAGCTTATGTTAGTTTCCCTACAACATCAGAGCTGATTAAGCATGTTTCAAAAAACTAACAAGGTATCTCAAGAACAAAAGAAATCCAAAACAAACAGATCAATGGAGTAGTCCCACTTTATCTGTGGAGGATACTTTCCAAGACTCCCAGTAGATGCCTGAAACCATGTATAGTATGAAATTCTATACAAATGATTTTTTTTCCTATACACACATTTCTGTAATAGTTTTATTTATAAATTAGGCACAGTATGATTTTAACAACAATAGATAGTAATAAACGTTATGTGAATGTAGTCTCTCTCTCAAAATACCTTATTTGGCTGCACTTACCCTTCGTCTTGTGGTGATGTGAGATGATAAAATACCTAGGTGATAAGATGAAATGAGGTGAATGATGTAGGCGTTGTGATGCAGGGTTAGGCTACTACTGACCTTCTGATGATACGTCAGAAGGTGTGATCCTGGATCTCTGAGCATGACAATGTGGATGGCTGGATGTCAGGAGGAGATGATGTCAATGGCTGGGGATCCCAAAAGTATGGCACAAAATTTCATCACACAACTCATAAAGGCGTGCAATTTAAAATGCATGAATTGTTTACTTCTGGAATTTTCCATTTAACATTTTTGGACTGCAGCTGACCATGAGTAACTGCAACCATGAAAAGTGAAACCAGGGGAAAAGGGGGGACTACAGTAATTATGTTTCTAGTGACACTTTTGTTATAGATCATTAGACAGCATACCAGAATCTGATTGTAAAGGAAAAAGAATAGATAAGTTCTACTATTGATATCTATATGAACATTACAAATAGCTCTGAATAAACAATAAATAGTACAGAATTTTCTGCTTAAAACAAGAAGAATGAAAGTCCAGAAAGAACCAGTTACAGCATAACTTACTACCTATATCTAAGGACTTGGTCATTTCTACCCATATCTAAAACATTAAAAAATTATACCGATGCCAGATACCTCCCAAAGGATAGCTAATACCAGACGATGATAAGAGGTCAAAGACATTAAAGCAGAAAGAGGAGGGAGGAATCAAACAGGAAGGATGGCTCTCAGAGGGGAATGACCTAAAATGGATCCTGAAGCCAAGCTACCTGGCTTTGAATTCTGACTGCCCCATACTAGTGGTATCACCTTGGTCAGATAAACAAGCCTCTCTGTTACTTTGTCCTCATATGGAAAAATACTAAAAATGAAAGAACCAACCACCCAGGGTTATTTGTGAGGATAAAATGAGCTGATATATGTAAGGCATTAACAACCTAGCACTGGCAGCATTTTTTAAGAGCTAGCAATCATTGTCGCTACCAAGAGACTGTATTCCTGAATAACTCTAAGACAAGCTTTACCTACATCTTAATTTTTCTAAGTCAAATTTTGATTTCTTTTTCAGCTACTTGAACTTTCATATACCATAAGCCATAAAACTAATGTACATATCAAATTAGAAGCTTAGATAGCACGGCCATAACATATCAAAGACAGTTTAACTGAATTATCAATTCAGAATTATACATGGTAACAAGCACATAAACAGTGCTTAATAAATATCTACTAAATTAATCTTAAGTGAAATTTGCAAATACCATAAGATTACATGTTCAGTCCGTATTTCTCCCATTAATTAAAATCTTAGTAAGAATGGCTTATCAAGTTATTAAAGTCCAGTATTAAATTAATTTAACCTATTTCTTAAATTGGCAACAAGTGTACAACTGTTTTGATTTTAATTTACCCAAGTTAGTCCAATTCACTTTATGATGGCTATTCATTTTGGCAGCAAAATTCGCTATATGAAACATACAGTGTACCTACTATCTAATAGAAAATGAAGTGTACTTAAAAATGTATCTAAAATGTGGGTTTAAAGTACTATGTTTAAAATCCTATAATATAAATTATTCTACTAAAAAGTTAAAATGACAGGAAAACAATTCATTTTATATGTAGAAATGTGTACTCTAGAAATTGTACAGTGTATACCTCACTGTACTTTTCTAGATTTTGAATATACAAATGCAAGACTATTTAAACTACTAATTTACCTTGTATGAGGAAAGACTAAACTACTGATTTACTTTACATGAGACATAATAACATTCAGTCTACTGCATAGTATTAAAACAGCTAAGAGTCTACTTTGCATCAATCTTGTTTGTAGTATACAAATGAAATGTGACCTAGTTGATCTTACTGTTCCACTTAAACAAAAAATCCTATCATCCATTCTCAGATCATGACTATTTTATTCACTCTATTTTTCCTGTACTGATGCAATCTTTTCATTTGAAAATGCCTTGTTGTTCAAACTATACATACTTAAGTACTGACTATAAAACTTCTAATGATAGGTGGCTCACCCAGTATATCCCGGCTGTAAAGCATTATAAGACACCATTACAGAACTCTGATGTAGAGGTTGGAAAAGAGGAAGATAATTTTGAAGTATGTCCCCAGTTATAAACTGAAAATTCTGCATGGAAAGTAAAGAAGACTGAGACTAATGTTTTCATTTGGTAACATTCCACATAATCTAAGGTCTTAGAAATAGTTAGATTTTGATATAAAGCTGTAAGTTAGAAAAAATAATAGAGATCTGACTTACTCTCCTACATTAACCAAATAGAAACCCAGTTAAAAAAAAAATGAAACTAGAGTTTTCATATGTGGGACAGTAGGCCGTATATTACTGTGAACCCTGAGAGAGGGACACAAATCAAGGCTGAGCCCTTCAATTGAGGGTGAGTCTAGCAAGGCAAGGGAGGCAACTCAGACAGAACCCGGAAGACTCAGTGTGCTGAGAAGACAGTGATTAAAGTTCACAGAGGACAAGGCGGCTAGAATTTGCAGAGCAGAATAACAAAGAGAAGGGAACTTCACAGAGAGAGAGAATGCATCCTGCAGAAGGGCATCATCCAGTCGTAGGCTAAGCACCAACATGCACATAAGTGAGATGAAACATCTGAGGCAGACCAAAAACACCTAGAAAGAAGTAGGCAAAACAGATCTCAAAGATCACAAAAAGCTAGGAATAGTTCATGTTCCCACCAGCCAGAGAGAAAAGATTTTGTAAATACACGTATCACTGAGGAGAACCCGAAGAAAGCCACTGCTTTAGTAGTGGACTGAAGGTGTTTCTGTATTCCCTAATAAAGACAGAGTATTCTTTGGAAGAATCAAATGACTCCATACAAGTTCACTATGCATCACAAGAAAGCCCAACACAATTTAAAGGAATACAACAAAATCTAGCAATCAACAACATAAATTTCATGATCATCATCATCTAATTAAAATTTACTACTGATATAAAAAAATCAGGAAAATATGAATAGTAACCATGAGAAAAATAAATCTATAGAAAAAGATTTAAAATGACAGAAATGATATAACTAGTGTAAAGACGTTACAATTATAAATATGATCCATATGTCCAAGAAGGTAGACAAAAATATGAATATGGTAAGGAGAGAACTGGAGGATATAAAAATGACCTAATTTAACATTTAAAAATGAAAGATATAGTAGCTGATAAGATAAATATACTAGAAGGGATTAACAACAGCTAGACCCTACAAAAGGAAAAATCAGCTAATCTAGGCATACAGCCATAGAGACTATCAAAGTGAAGCAACAAGGGAAAAGACTGGAAAAAAAGTGAATATAGTTATCTGTGACCTGAAGGCCAGAGATAAAAAGTAAAACATGGAAGCATCAAGAGAAAAATTACAAATTATAAAGGAGAATCAACGATTCAATTAACAGGGACTTTACATAAGAAACTGTGGAGGGCAGAAGGGTCTTTAAAGCATCTTTAAAACGCTGGAACAAAAAGAAGCTATTAACCCAGAATTCTATGACCAATGAAACAATCCTTTAGCAATGAAGGTAAAATGGAAACACTTTCAGAAAAAAGATATGAGAATTCATCAGCAGCAGATCTCCATTACAGAAAAAGCCAACAGAAGTTCTCAGGGCAGGACGATGATACTGATAGATATTTGGATCCTTAGAACATAAAGAGAACATCTGACATGATAAATATCTAAACAAATGATAATGACTTTTTTTCCTGTTTTTTCTTTTAATTTCCTCATAAGTCATATGAACATTTAAAGGAAAAACTGAACTGTCTTTTAATGCTTTCAACTTACATAAATCTGATAAATTAATAACTAAAACATAAGATAAAGGGTAAGAATGTATATTGTTGATTTATATATTTTATATGAAGAAGTACAATATCAAATATAACTGGACTGTGAAAAGTTAAGAATGTATATAGGAAGGAAGAAAGGAAGAGAGAGAGGGAGGGAGGGAGAAAAAGGAAAGAAAGAAAGAAATGTAAAGAAGCACAGGTTAAAAATAAATACAGGAAAAATTTAAATGAGATTTCCTCTATAAAAAAGAGGAAAAAGAAGAGAGGAACAAAAAAAGGGAGACCAAAAAAAAAAAAAAAAAAAAAGAAATAGTATAATAGTACATTCAAATCCAACCATATCTATTAAAAACAACAAATGTTAACAGAATAAACATTCCAATTAAAAGGCAGAGATTGACAGAATGAGTGGGAAAAGGATGGAACTAGATGCTGTCAACAAGAAATGCACAAAGATATAAAGACACAGGCTAGGAGTAAATGAATGAAAAAAGGAAATACCCTACAAAGATGAGAAGGCTGGAATGCCAATATTAATAATAAGAAATCAAATAAACATTAAGATAAAAATTATTACCAGAGAAAAATAAGGATTTACTTTAGGATAAAAGGGTCAATTCATCAGGAACACCTGAAAAGAGTTATGCCTAATAGGAGTGCTACAAAATATAAGCAAAAAATGACTAAATTAAAGGGGAAAATTAACAATTTCAGAATCATGATTGGGAGATTCAAAATCCCTCTCTCAGCAGATGATACAACGACTAGACAAGAGGTCAGTAAAGACATTTTAAAAATCTAAACCATATTAACAACCACATTTACTTAAATACTTACAGAACATTATATACAATAATAGTGGAACATACATCTTCTCCAACTTCACATGGTATGCATACCAAAATAAACTTAAAAATTAGCTAGAAACAAGTCCTCATAAATTTTAAGAGAATGATGTTTTATAACTAAAATGGAATTATATTACAAAGCAGTAACAACATAATGCTCCCCCAACATCTGGAAATTAAACAACATACTTCGAAAGACACGTTAAGTCAAAAAATAAATCATATAGTTAACAAGAAAATATTTTTAACTGAGTAACAATGAAAAAAAAATCAAATACAAATTTAGGAAATCAACTGATGCAATGCTTAGAGGAAAATACACAGTATTAAAGCATTACATTTACAAAAATATTTGATCTGAGTTCCAAACTCAAAATAACAGAAAACCACCACCACCCAAAATTAAGTACAAGGAGGAAATATAACAGATAAATACAAAAGTCAATAATCACACCAAAAAGAGATCCATGATATGGGAAATAGAGAAAACTGATAAAATTAAAAGTTGGGTTTTTTAAAAAAGATCAATAAAATTGATAAGCCTCTAGATAAACTGATTAAGAAAAAAAGATAAGACAAAAGTTACCAATTTCATGAATGAAAGAGGAAACATCACTATAGAAGCTACAAACATTAAAAGGATACTAAGGAAATATAATTAACAACTTTATGCCAATAAACTGACAACCTAAATGAAATGGACACATTTCTTAAAAGAAAAGAAAAACCAACACAGATCCAGTAAGATGAAGACTCTAAACAGCCTCGTGTTAGGGATCCACCAAGACTCTCTTCAGGTTTAATGACCTCCTAGAAGGACTCACAGCACTCAGAAAGTTGTTATACTCATGGTTACAGTTCATTACAGCAAAAGCATATATATTAAAATCAGCAAAAGGAAAAGGAACGTGGGGTGAAGTCCAGAGGAAGCCAGGCATAAGCTTCCAAGAATCCACATGCCAGTGTAGTCACATAAGGCCTGTTTACTTCCTTCGGCAACAACGTGTACCAACATGTATGAAGGGGTGCCAACCACGGAATCTTGCTTAAGGCAGACAGTTCAGGGTTTTTACTAGGGATCTGTCATGCAGGCACTGTATGCCTACATATCTTCATCAGTGTGTATGAGTTTAGTAACTGAAACTCCAGACCATGAGAAGGAAAGCAGGTGTTTACCAGAAACACATTTTCAGTATACACATTTTATTTGGATAAACTGATACAGCATGGCCCAAAGCCTCAGGTACACAAATCACTCTTACCAGACAGAACATTCCAAGAGCTCAGTTCACCAGAGCCAACCAGGAAAACAGTAATGAAAACAGACCTTTCCTGGGAACGGTCAGGGTTTGCACAACCCAAGCCTGCTGAGTTTACCTGCCACACAGGCAATACCAACAACTTGAATCCATAATTAAAAATTTTGCATAAAAGAAACTGCAAGCCCAGATATCATCACAGTAATGATGAGACAATATCAAACAGGATGTAATAATACAAATTTTCCACATATTCTTTCAGAAAATAAAGGAAAAATACTCTCCCACTCATTTTAAAAATCCAGTATTAACTAGTTACCCTGATATCAAAACCAAAGACATCATAAGAAAAAAAAAAGCCTTCAATAAGATATAAATGCAAAACTCCTAACAAAAGTTAGAAAATCAGTTCTAACAATATATTAAAAGATTAATATATCATGGCCATGAGGAATTTATCCCAGGAACAGAAAGGTTTAACAACTGAAAATCAGTCCCAGTCATTTATCATATGAAGAGAACAGAGAAAAATCCTATAATTTCAATAGTTACAAAGAAAGGATTTGACAAAATTCAACATTTACTTATTATAAAAACTTTCAGCAAACCAGGGATAGAAAGAACTTCCTCAATACGATTATAGGCATTCGAAAAAAAAACCTATAGCTAATATCAAATTCAATGGTAAAAGGCAGTGTTTTCTGTATCAGGAACAAGGCAAGGATAACTACTCTCATTGCTTTCATTCAACACTGTAATACAGACTGTACATGGTGTACTATGACAAGAAAAAGACACACAGAATAGAAAACAAGTAAAATTATGTTTGGACATGATATGATCATTTATGTAGCAAAGCCAAAGAAATCAATAAAATAGCTATAAGAACTATTAAATGTTTAGCAAGGACACAAGATCAATGCACAAAAATCAATGCTATATACACTAGCAGTGACCACTTGGGCAATAAAATTAAAAAGAAACTCCATTTAAAATAGCATTCCAAACTACTCAAAACTAAATTTAACAATTTGTGCAAAGCAAGCACACCAAAACCTATAAAACACTACAAAGGGAAATTACAAAGGATCATATTCAAGGACCAGAAGACTTAATACGGTGAGGATGGCAATTCTCTCCTAATTGATCTATAAAACAAAATCAAACCTAACAGGCTTTTGAAGAAACTGGCATGCGGATTTTAACACTTATACAGAAAGACAAAGGACCCAGATTAGTCAAAATAATGTTGAAAACAGAACAAGACTAGAGTGCTTTGAGGCTTACTAGAAGGCTATACTGAACAAGACAGTGTAGTACAGGCATAATGATACACATTCAGATCAATAGAACAGAATAGAAAACCCAGAAATAAACTCACACATCTACAGTCAACTAAACTTCAACAGAAGAAGCAAGAATATACAATGGAGAAAAGACAGTCTCTTCGGCAAGTGGTGCTGGGAAAGCTGGACGGACGCATGTAAATCAATGAAGTTAGAACACTTCCTCACACCAAACATAAAAATAAACTTAGAATGGCTTAAAGACTTAAACATAAGATTGGACACCATAAATCTCCGAGAAGAGAACACAGGCAAAATATTCTGACATAAATCATGGCAATGTTTTCCTGGGTCAGCCTACCAAGGTAATAGAAATAAAACCAAAAACAAACAGGACCTAAATAAACTCACAACCTTTCACACATCAAAGAAAACCATAAACAAGATGAAAAGACAATCTACAGACTGGGAGAAAATATTTGCAAACAATGCGACTGACAAGGGCTTAACTTCCAGAATATACAAACAGCCCATACAACTCAGTAATAAAACAAAAAGCAAAAAACAAAACCAACCTAATCCAAAAATGGGTGGAAGACCTAAACAGACATTTCTCCAATGAAGACATACAGATGACCAATAGGCACATGAAAAAATGCTCATCACTGATTATCAGAGAAATGCAAATAAAAACTACAATGAGGTTATTATCTCACATCAGTCAGAATGGCTATCATTAAAAAGTTCACAAATGATAAATGCTGGAGAGGGTATGGAGAAAAGGGAACCCTCCTACACTGCTGGTGGCAATGTAATTTGGTGCAGCCACTATGGAAAATACTATGGAGGCTCCTTAAAAAACTAGAAATAGAGTTACCATATGAACTAGCAATTCCACCCTTGGGCATAGATCTGGAGAAAACTCCAATTCAAAAAGATACATGTACCCCATTGTTCATGGCAGCACTATTTACAGTAGCCAAGACATGGAATGAAACTAAATGTCCATTGAGACATGATTGGATAAAGTTGTGGTGTACAAACACACACACACACACACACACACACACACAATGGAATACTACTCACCCATAAAAAGAATGAAACAATGCAATTTGTAGCAATATGGATGGACCTAGCTTAAATTAAGTAAGACAGAGAAAGTATCACATGATATCACTTACATGTGGAATCTAAAAAAATGAGACAAATGAACTTATTTACAAAATAGAAACAGATTCCGACATAGAAACAAATTTATGGTTACCAAAGGGGAAATGAGGAGGTGCTAAGGATAAATTAGGAATTTGGGATTAGCAGATACAAACTACTATATATAAAACAGATAACAACAAGGTCCTACAGTATAGCACAGGGAACTACATTCAATATCTTGTAATAAACTATAATGAAAAAGAATGTGTGTGTGTGTGTGTGTGTGTGTGTATGACTGAATCACTATGCTGTACACCAGGAACTAACACAACATTGTAAATCAACTAAACTTCAATTTTAAAAAAAAGAAGAAAAAATTTTCACAGAAGTGACACAGTAGTCCAATTGGAAAAAGATAGTCTTCTTAATAAATGGTAACAGAACAACTGAATATCTGGGGGAAAAAAATGAATCTCAAATCTTACCTCACACCATACACAAGATCTAATTGACCCAAACAGCCAAAACAATCTTGAGAAAGAATGGAATTTAAAGTATCACAGTATCTGATTTCAAAATATGCTACAAAGCCACAGTCTTCAAAAAAACTGCATGGTACTGGCACAAAAACAGACACCTAGATCAATGGAACACATCAGAAAGCCCAGAAATAAATCCATAGTCAATGTGATCAATTACTCTACAACAAAGGGGGCAAGAATAAATGATGGGGGAAAGGTAGTCTCTTTAATAGTGTTCAGAAACCGGACAGCTACACGTAAAAGAATTAAACTGAGCTACTTTCCCACACCACATACAAACATAAACTCAAAATGGATTAAAGACTTTTTCAACTGTAAGACCTGAAACCATAAAACTAGAAGAAAACATAGGTACTGCTCTTTGAAATGGGTCTTAGCAATATTTTTTGGATATGTCTCCTCAGGTAAGGGAAATGAGCAAAAATAAACAAATGCGACTATATCAAACTAAAAACCTTTTGCACCAGCAAAGGAAACTATCAACAATATGAAAAGGCCACCTACTGGATGGGAGAAGATCTGCAAATGATTTATCTGATAGTTAATATACAAAATATGCAAAGAACTCATACAACATCAAAACATCAAAATATATAAACCTGGATAAAAAAAATGGGTAGAGGACCTAAATAGACGTTTTCCCAAAGACCACAGATGGCCAACAAACACATGAAAAGATGCTCAACATCACTAGTCATCAGGGAAATGCATATCAAAACCACGTCACCTCATATCTAGCAGAATGGCTATTATCAAAAAGACAAGTGACAAGTGTTGGTGAGGATGTGAAAAAAGAGAATCCTTGTGCTCTGTTGCTGGGATTGTAAATTGGTACAGCCACTATGAAAAACAGAATGAAGGTTTCTTAAGAAATTTTAAATAGAACTACCATACATACAATCCAGCAATTTCACTACAGGGTAAATATCCAAAGGAACAAAAACACTAATTCAGAAAGATAAATGCACCCTTATACTCACTGTAGCATTATTTACAATAGCCAAGGTATGGAAGCAACCTAAGCATCCACTGATAGATGAATAAAGAAGATGTGGTGTATATATACGCAAGGGAACACTGCTCAGCTATAAAAAAAAATACTGAAATCCTGACATCTGCAACAGCATGTTTGGATCTAGAGGGTATGCTAAATAAATCAGACAAAGAAAGATAAATACCATGTGATTTCTCTTATATAACTGGTGGTTGCCAAGGGGGAAGGGGTAGGGGAATGAACGAAATAGGAGATTAAGAGGTACAAAATTCCAGTTATAAAATAAATAAGTCATGAAAATGTAATGTACAGCATAGGGAATATAATCAATAATATTGTAATAACTTTGTATGGTGACAGATGGTAATTAGACTTATCGAGATCATTATGTAACATATAAAAATAACAAATCACTATGTTGTACACCTGAAACTAATTTTATACTGTAACTCAACTGTATGTCAATTTAGAAAAATCTAATTTGAAATGTTTTCTGTAGTAGAGTTACCACAGTAGGCCAGAGACTGCTATCCTTAGAAAGCCTACATACAAAGCTGGCCAGGACAGGTTGTCTGGGAACTTGAACACCAGAGGTACTGCCACCATCCCCTAAGTGATTAGGGTGATTTACATACAAACAATATGGATCATGCTGAACAGCTGCTTACTTTCTGAGAGTCTAGAATTCTGGAATGTGTTAGGAAGTTAATGACTACATGAATAGTCCCAAATAAAAGACTTGGGCCCTGAGTGTCTAGTGAGCTCTTTTACTAGACAACACTTCACAAGTTTTGTCACAGGTAATGCTGGAGGAATCCAATGTCAGGGGAAAAATCACTGGGAAAGCTTCTTGGAAGCTTGCACCTGGTTTTCTCTGGACTCTACCTCACGCACATCTTTTAGTACCTGATTTCTGGTGTGCATCTTTCAGTGTGATAAATCACAGCTATGAACATGACAATAACCTGAATCCAGTTAATCAGTCCATGGAATCATCAAACCTGCGGGTAGTCCTGGGAATCTCCCATGACATGAATCACACATCAAAATTTAATAGCTAAAACTATTAAACGCTTAGAACAGATCAGGAGAAATCTTCGTAATATCAGGTTAGGCAAAGACTTCTTAAGCAGTTCACAAAAAGAGTCTAAAGTATAACTGAAAAAAATGGATAAAACAGACTTTATCAAAATCTTATTTCTTTGAAAGACATTAAGAAACCAAAAAGACAAGCCACAGACTAGGAGGAAATAAATAATAGTAAATAACTATTGATCTGACAAAAGAATATATAAAGAATTTTAATGCTTGAATAAGACAAAAAATTAAAAGTAGGCTAAAGATTTGAAGATATTTTTTCTTTATATTTTTTGATTTACAATGTTGCATTAGTTTCTGGTGTACAGCATAGAGATTCAGTTATACATATGTATGTACGTATTCTTTTTCATTACAGGTTACTACAAGCCACTGGATATAGTTTCCTGTGCTACAGAGTAGGACCTTGTTGTTTATCTATCTATTCTGTACATAGTAGTTTGTATCAGCCAATCCCAAACTCCCAATTTATCCCCCCTCCTTCCTTTCCCCCCTGGTAACTATAAATTCGTTTTCTGTGTCTATGAATCTCTTCCTATTTCGTAAATAAGCTCGTTTGTGTCAATGTTTTAGATTCCACATATAAGTGATATCATATAATGTTTGTTTTTCTCTGATCAACTTGCTTTACTTAGTATGATTATCTCTAGGTCCATCCATGTTGCTGCAAATGACATTACTTCATTCTTTTTAATGGCTGAGTAGCTGAACAGATATTTTAGAGAAAGGATATTTGACTGATAAAAAAAGATCATGGAAAGACACTCAACATCACTAAATATTAGGAAAATGCAATTACAGGCACAATGAAATTCCGTGACACATCCACCAAAATGGCTAAAGTTAGACTCTAACAAGATCAAGCATTGAAAGGGATGTAAACAACTTGAACTCCACACACCGCTGATGGGAAGGCAAGTGGCACAGCCACTTTGGAAGACTATATGGCACTATTTTCTAAAAATGAAGCATATTCTTCCCAGACAATGCAACACATCTATTCGTAGGTATTTACCCAAGAAAAATTAAAATATATGCCCATATATAGCATTTTATTCAATCCAAATATATTTCAACTGGTAAATCAACAAACTGTGAAATATCCATATTATGGCAAAAAAAGAAACAAAACATGAATACATAAAACAGCAGAGATGAATCTCAGTTGCCTAAGTAAAAGAAGTCAAACACAACAGATTGCATACTGTATGATTTGATTTATAAAAAATTCTAAAAATGACAAACCTATACTGACAGCAGAGCAGTAGTTGGATAAAGACACCATCCACGAAAATTAACTCAAAATGGATCATATTCCTACATATAAATGCTAAAACTAGAAAACTCCTGGGAAAAGAAGACAAGTGTACATCTTCGTGACCTTGAAGAAAGCATCAGTTTCTCAGATATGACAACTAAAGCACAAGCAAAGAAAAACAGTTGTCATCAAAATTAAAAATTTCTGTGCTTCAAAGGGCACTATCAAGAAAATAAAAAGATAACCCACAAAAAGGAGAAAAATATTTGCAAATCACACATCAGACAAAGGTTTAGTATTCAGAACATAAAAAAAACTCTTACAAATACACAGTAAAAAGACAACCCATTATAGAATGGAAAAAGGATCTTGAACAGACATTTTTTCAAAGAAGATACACAACTAGCCAATAGATGCTCAATGATTTTATATTAAGGAAATGCAAATCAAAATTTCAATGAGATACCACTTCACATTCATTAGGATGTATAATCTAAAATATAGACAACAATTTTGCTTTTTAAAAAAAGGGAAAATACCAAGTGTTGGTGAAGATGTGGAGAAATCAGAACGCGCATACATTGCTAATGGAACTATAAAATGGTACAGCTGCTGTAGAAAACAGTTCAGCAGCTCCTCGTGTTAAATGTTATTTTATGACCTAGCAGTATCACTCCAAGATGTATATCTGAAAGAAATGAACACATATGTGCATACAAAAACTTGTACAGAATGTTTACAGCAGCATTTTTCACAACAGCCAAAAAGTTGAAAAAAAAACAAATGTCCATCAACTGATGAATGAATAAACAAAATGCATATATCCATAAAATGGAGTATTATTCAGCAGAAAGGAGGAATGAAGTACTGATACATACTACAACATCGATGAACCCTGAAAACATTATGCTAAGTGAAAGAAGTCAGACAAAAAAGCCACACGCTGTATAACTCAATTTGTATGAAATGCCCAAAACAGGCAAGTTCATAGAGACAGGCCGCAGGCTAATGGTTGCCTAGGGCTGGGGGTAACTGCTAATGAACATCAGGTTCCTTGCTGAGGTGATCAAAACGTTGTGCAATTAGATGGTGGCACAATTCTGTGAACACAATGCAAATCACTGAACTGTACACTTTAAAAGTGAGAAGTTTATGACATGTTAATTATGGTTTCATAATCTTTTTAAAAGATGATTGGCTCTTTAAAGTAAAAATGATAACTACATATTTAGGGAAGGGGCAAACAGAAATTTACTGATGTAAGATTTTCAAAGTATATGTGAAGTGGTAGAATGTTGCTTAAAGCAGACTGTGATAACTTTAAAATGTATACTGTAAATCCTAGTGGTAGACTGTAGTAAGTTAAATATATACACTGTACCCGTTGGAATAAGCTTCTACCAAATAAGGAAACAAGTAACACAGCTTTAAGAATAATATTAATAATACTGCATTATAACTGAAAAAACTTCCCTATGCCCTTAATTTCTGCTTCTTATACTCCATTTTCCTCCACCTAAAACATCCAGCCCTTATGTCACTAGGTCCTTAAAAATATTCTTCAGTGAAGACTGCTGCTTCTCCCAAACTTACCAGACTCATATAGAGGACTAGGCATGTTTCCTGATGCTTACAGATGCTAGCATGGACAAATATGAAGCATGTGTATTGGCATTTTCATTCTCACACTGATTTCACTACTTCCTGAGTAAACACACCTTCCTTACAACAAGCACTCTCAACATATCCTCCAGTCACTACCCAACATGAAATGAAGTTGAGACTCATGAAGATGAGACCATTCAACCTTCTTCATTACAACCTCCTGTTCTTTTGAAATACAAACCATTTGCTCAGATCCATCTCTAATTCTCTTCACTGAACTCTTCATCCTGCTCATCTTACTCAATGGTTTCTATACGGGCTCATATTTTTCTTTTGCACTCTATCAGAAGTCATTAGTCCATCTGATCTAACATTATTACCTTGGCCTCAAAGTTCTTTGAATGCCTCTGTTTAAATCTCCACGTCCAGGCCTATCCAGGGACAAGGAATTCACAGCTCCCACTATATCCTGCCTTCTGCTTTCCTCCTGCTACACTGAGGCAAGGTATATGAGAACTACAATGCTCCAGAAAGAGCACTAGATCTGGAGTCATAACACTTGGGTTCAATCCCTGCCCTAATACTATAGGAATTTAGGTCTGTTTCACTGGATATATGCTATCTTAAAATTAAGTCCCTGGAGCAGAATTTTAACTGGCATCTAAAAATACTCAACAGGTTATCATCCTTCACCCAGGTGAATTAACCTCAATTTTACTTTTCACATTCTCCATAAAAATTCCAAAGCTAAGATTACATCCACTTTGTATTCTATTTCACCTATTTAAGATTATGGACATTTTAATTGTATCAAAAATCTAGTGATACTGAAGTATCTTATGTTGTATGTCAAAGTAACTGAAAAGTATATGATTCTTTCACAACAAAAGAAATCATGAAAAGTATCAATCAAAACAGTACCTCAATATTTTTACTGGCCACATTCTTCACAACAGCAGGGAACAGTTCAGATGCATTTTTCCCTTTTGCAATCATCTGAAGAATAAAAGTAGAACATTAAAGCTGAATTTTCATTAAATTAGCCATTTGAAAACAAAACAAATTCTACATAAATTAGTATTTAGAAGATAAGCTATAGAAACAAACTACAGAATTAACAAGCTTAAATCTTTTTGAGTCATCTTACCTATCCCAACTATCTGCAGCAAAGAACAAACAATCTCGTTTACCAACATAAATACACAAATACACAGACACTAAGGAAGAAATACGTACTAATTCAAGACATACAATATTCATGAAAGTTTTCTCTGGTTAATGGGATTGCAAATACTTTTTAAATAGTTGTACTGTTCTTTATTTTCCAAGTTCTTACATTAAAGATGTAATGCATTTGTAAAGCGTGTGGGGATGGGGAATAAATTTTATTTTAAACAAACTACAGTCATTCTTTCTCCCTTGGCTTTCTTTTCATTGATCCCCCTACTTCTCCGACGATTATTTTTCAAAGATCCCTTCACCAGATCCACCTCCTTTCCCTGCTAAAGTTCCAAGGATGACCATCTGTTCAGGCTACACTGTTCTACAACCTCTGAAACTCCTAAGATTTCATTCACCTTCATGTCTTAACTCCTACCTCTATGGGGATCAATTTCCCAAACTTGAGCCCTAACTTTAAGCCCTAGTTCCACTTCTCTAAGTGAACATTATTTAGATCTCTCTCTCATCCAAAACTTGCTATATCTAAAACTAAACTCATTTTTCATGATAAAATGGGAATTCGTGCTAGAATTTCTTATTTCCATCCATTTTTCCAGATACCAAAAACCATGGAATTATCTTGGTCTCTTCTCACATCTACCCAGTAACCAGGTCCTGCTATGAATTCTCAGCACACTCATGTTAATCCCTTCTCCTCCTATTATCCTAGTATAGTCAGCATCACCTCACAGAGGACTTTTCCAACAATCTCTTCCTCCTGTCCCTCTAATGTACATCACCAACAGTTTAATATGTTTAAACCACTACTTTGCATGTCAGCCCCCCTCAAAGATTTCAAAAGACCCTGACTACCTAGACTCCAAACTATTTCATTTAATATTCAAATGACCTAAATGCACTTACGTCCCTTTGAGTTAATCAACCATTATTGTTCTATGCCAATGCTATTATCAAAGTAAGCTGATCTACTCACTACCTGAACATTCTTTTGCTTCTCTATGCTCGTACTTATATCCTGCCCCTAACTCAATTCTTTTTACTTTTCTAAGTTCTACCCTTCTATGTAGAGTATCATCAAATTCTAATTACTCTCCCTTGTTAGAGCCAACTCCTAACACCCCGTCCACTATGATGTCCAATCCTAATTTCCCCTAGAATTTTTAATCCACATTTTTCATTTATAATTTCCTACACGCTATCTTTCATTTCTATTTATTTCAGTTTTATGTCTACCTGTATTCCCATTTCCTTCATTCTCAGAATATATCTTTATGTCTCTTAATAGTCCAGACTTTGGTAGCCACAAAATAAAATTTTAACTACAGGATAATTTTTTGGAAAAGGGGTTATTTATGAATTACATATCATATCTAAGAAACTACCTAAAAAAGATGAAAGGCATTCGTTTTATGAATTTACAACAAATGTTTTATAAATACTATGTGACATTTTAAGCAATAATAATCCCAGTTAACAATTTCTCAGAAGATCTTTCTACATGCCAGCTCTCAAACACTCTACTACAAGCTAGTCTTTTCATATTCTATTCCCTTATCTGTGAAATTCTTCCCCCAGTGAATGGTCTTGCATCCTTGTTGAAAATCATGGCCATATATATGAGAGTCTTCTTTAAAGGCTTTCTATTGTGTATATATGTCTGTCTTTAGGCTGGTACCACACTGTTTTGATTATTGTAGCTTTGTAGTAAGTTTTGAAATCAGAAAGTGTAAGACTTCTAACTTTTTTCTTCTTTTTTCAGGATTGTTTTGGCCATTCAGAGTCCAGTAAGATTCCATATGGATTTTAAGACAAGTTTTTCTATTTTTGCAAAAAAATCACTGGGATTTTGATAGAAACTACACTGGATATAGATCATTTTGGGAATATTGACAGCTTAATATTAAGTCCTCCAATCAATGAACACAGGATGTCTTTCCATTTATTTTTGTCCTCTTTAATTTATTTCAGCAACATTTACAGTTTTCAAAGCACAAGTCTTTTGCATCCTTGGGTAAGTCTATTCCTATTTTATATTTTTTGACACTATCATAAATAGGATTGTTTTTGTAATTTCCTTTTGGTATTGATGATTGTTACTGTATAGAAACACAATTAATTTTTATGTGTTAATTTGGAAAGAGTTCTTATGGTGAGGGAGAGCCTCGGGGGGAGGTAATTAGGTTTATTCATTTATTTATTTTTAGAGGAAGTACTGGGGATTGAACCCAGGACCTCATACATGCTAAGCACTCTACCACTTGAGCTATGCCCTTCCCTCTTTTATGCGTTAATTTTGTATCCTGCAACTTTGCTAAATTTGTTAGTTCTAAAAGATTTTTGTGGAATCTTTAAGGTTTTCTAAATATAAAACCATGCTGTTTGTTAACAAAGACAGTTTTACTTCTTACTTTACAATTTGGATGCCTTTTATTTCTTTTTCTTGCCTAATTGCTGTGGCTTAAACTTCCAACAGTATGTTGAACAGAAGTGGTCAAAGTGGGCATCCTTGTTTTATTCCTGATCTTAGAGGAAAAGCTTTCAGTCTTTCATCATCACTAGCTGTGAATTTTTCATTTTTGGCCTTTAAAATGTTGAGGTAGTTTTATTCCTAGTTTGTTGAGTGTTTTATCATGAAAGGGTGTTGAACTCTGTCAACTTCTTTTTCTGTATCAATTAAAATAATTTTGATTTTCCCCCTTCATTCTGTTAACAAGGTATATGACAATAATGATTTTCATACACTGTTTATTTTTAAAATATTGAATAATAATCTAGATTAAAAAATTCAGATCTAAAAACACAATTAATGTTAAAATGCACTAATTTTTTTTTAACTCAGCAAGAAAAAGAGGTGAAATTGGGCTTAATTTCTTAACAATTTTAACTAGTTGCATTTTTTTCAAACAATAATAATGGGGAGAGAATTCAGAATTTTTAATTTATAAACAATTACTAGTTAATTTATAAATGAGCAGTAATTTTCAGACCCAAGTGCAACTCTGAAGAATCACCAGCCAAGAATACACAGAGAAATAGAAAATGAAGTGAACCTTGATTTATATTCTAGAAAGTACACTGAAGCAAAACTGACAGAAGGCCCATTAAGGTTTTACAGGCATTATATCACTAGTAAAAATACAGGCCTGCTAACTAGGAACTGGTCCTGATGTATATCAGCACGGCAGAAAAATCTTGTCCCTTTAAACAACTACCAACCTAAGAGCAAAAAAAGATGCCAACATCAGCCACAAGTTGAATACTTTAAATTACACACAGAACTGAAGCACTTCTGTAAGGGAGAATGAAAACAATGGATAAGCAATCAGTCTAGAAAAATGTAGACCAAAATGTTTATTATGATCATAACTCAAGATAGTAAGAATAATGCATGTTATTATTTTCTTCTTATATGTACTTTCTCAATTTTTTCCTACAACAGTGATGTATCATTTGAATTTGGTTTAATTTTTTATAAATGTTAAACAAAAAATATCTGAAACTTTGAAATTACTTTTAATTTTCTTAGGGTCAGTAATATCCAACCAAATACCTTGCAACATTTATGGCTATGAAATAATATATATCAATAAATTTAATTAGGAATTTTAAGAATCTTACCTATCAAAGAAAGGTTCAGATTTGGTCATTATCCCCATACTACAAAAACAAGCAAACTAATCTGAGAAAGGCCTTTAACAGTCAACATTTACTAACAGAAAATACATCAAAGATTTCAACACACCAAAATATTCCATTTCTTTAAGGACTCTGAATAATCAACTCATCAGTATTTTAGCTAAAAAACTTATTACAAGTTCACTATATGAAGCAATACATTTCACATTCTCTTAGCTCATATTTCATCAAGCCAAGATAAAATATGAACATGTGCTTCAAACATTAGACATATATTTTTCAAGAATAACAAGAAAAATAACATATTGTGTTTCAACTTGAGTCCTGCTGCGTAATAAATGACCACAAGATTTTGAAGTAGGTAGCTTTTTTTCCCTAAGCATGCTTTGGCATACATGAGATTTTATTCAACATACGAATCATTGAAAACATTTCCCCATGATTCTAAATAAGTCTCAGACATTACCAAAGAAAGATAATAAAATGAACTGAGACTATCATTGTGGTTTCTTGCTGGTAGATATTGCTGACAAGATTCTCTGCTGAATCGCAGGACTACTGACTGTGAAAGATAGTCAGATGTGCACTGTCAACATTTTGATATATATTAGAAAGTAATGTGGTAAAACAAATAAAAAATGCTTAAAATTCTGGCAGACTAAAATTTAGAAATGTTTAAAGGTTTTTAATTCTGAAACTAAGGTCTTAAAACTATTCAGTAATCACATGAGGTGATAAAACCCCATATTCAGGGCTCGTGAAACCCAATTCATAAAGAGAAATGTAAACATTGAAAACTATATTTAAAAAATCCAAGAAATTTTGAAGCCAATACATAACTCTGCTAACTGATCTCCGTCAAACTACTTGACCCAACAGATGTACTGAAATGATGCACACATGTGCATAACATTTTAAAATGATTTTTAAAGCTTCCACATAGAAATATGGTGCTAACTAGAAATCAAACTAAAAACGGGACAAAAGTAAAGGTGAACAAATGACTGTTACAATACCTGACTGGAAAAAATTTCAAGAAAAATAACTACTAGTTATTTAATAAAAGGAGAAATTAGCAAATAATTGCTAGTTTAAAATTGAAATACAGTATTTAGTATCATTCAGAGACACAAAATATTTAGACAAACTATTGACAAAATAATAGAACTTAAAATCTAACACTAAAAACTATACTACATTGTTGAAATTAAAAATGACTGAAACAAATACAATCATGATCACGGATCATGAGACAAAATGGTGTTAAAATGTGAATTCTCCCAAAATTGATCTATACATTTAATGCAATTCAAATTTAAATCCCAGTAGACTTTTTTTAAAAATAGAAACTGACAAGCTTCTAAAATTTACATGGAAGTGCAAAGGCCATAACATAAACAAAGCAATCTTTAAAAAAAAAAAAAACAACTTGAAGACTTACAGTGTTTTATTTTAAGGCTACAGAAATCAAGAGTGAGGTATTGGTAAAACGAGAGCCACAAAGATTCGTGAACCAGAAGAGAAAGTTCAGATGTGGACACACAAACATGTAAACTGATTTTCACTTGAGATTGAAATTTGGTGGGGGAAGGACAGCCTTTTAATAACAAATAGTCTGGGAAAAATTAGATATGCATGTGCAAGACAAACAAACAAAAACCTTGGCTTTTCACCTAACACTATACATAAAATTAATACAAAATGGATCATAGACCTAAACATATAAGCTAAAAACAGGGACGGGGGAATCTTTGCAACCTTAGAGCAGGCCAAGATGGCTTAAATAACAACTCACGCTATGACTCTAGCTTAGGCCTAATCAAAAACCTCAACAGAGGACAAAAAGAAAACTATAGTTCAACATCACTTAGACACAGAGAAATATAACTACTTGAATTCTAAAGGATATATTAGAATCAAGAGGAAAACATTACAAATATTTCCAATAAAATCAAAACCAAGATAGTGTTATCTTCTACCACCCCTACAACATCATAGAGGAGCTTTATCCATGCAAATATATAAGAAAAGCAAAAAAGAGATTAAAATATTTGGAAAAATATACAAATCTGTCATAATTTCCAGACAATGTAATTATCCATCTAGAAAACCAAACAAAGAAACAAAAAACTATGAGAGCTAAGAAGAGAGTTCATTTAAGGAGATCAAATGAAAGAACAGAAACTAGTCCTTTGTTTTCCTATACACCAGTAATAATTTTAAAAATATAATGAAGGGCACCATTCTTAATGGCAACTAAGATTTAAAAGTACGCAGAAATGAATCTAACAAGGAATACTCAAGACCTCTATAATAATAACTATGAACAATAAATACAATGCTACTGAAAGACAGGGAAAGAGGGAGGGAAGGAAGATGGAAATACATAAATTCCATATTATCCTAATCAAAATCCCAAAACAATTCTTAACATAACTTGACAATTTGACCATAAAGTTTATGTGGAAGATGAAACTTTTACTTTTTACACCTCAATATTATTTGAAAATTTGCAAATATGTATTTCTGCCACTTGTATAGTAAAAGAATAATTTTTCCAGATCTACTGAAATATAACTGACATGGAACATTATATACGTTTAAGGTGCCAACAGGTACAAGAAAACATGCTCAACATCACTAATTATGAGGGAAATGCACATCAAATCCACAACGAGATATCACCTCAAGCCTGTTAGAACGGCCGTCACCAAAAAGACAAGAGGTAACAAGTGTTGGCAAGGATGCAGATAAAAGAGAAATACTGAACAATGTTGGTGCTGATGTAAATTGGTGCCACCACTATGGAAAACAGTACAAAAGTCCTCAAAAACTAAAAATAGAGCTACCATAGCTACCACATGATCCAGCAATTCTACTTCTGGGTATATATCAAAGGAAATGAAATCAGGATAATGAAGAGATATGTACACCTGCATGTTGACTGCAGCATTATACACAATGGTCAAGATATGGAAACAACCTAAATGTCTGTCAGTGGGTGAATAGATAAGGAAGAATGTGTGTGTGTGTGTGTGTGTGTGTGTGTGTGTGTGTGTGTGTGTGTGTGTGTGTGTTCGTAATGGAATATTATTCAGCTATGAAAAAGAAGGAAATTCTGCCATTTTTGAAAACATGGATAGATCTTGAAGGCATTATGCAAAGATAAAGAATAATTTTTAATTAATAATCATTTTCCTACAGTTACAAGCTTCCTAAGGAGAGACAGTCTATAGCTAATAAACATATATGGCTACATTTATATTTCTTTATGATGTTTATTTACACTGACATTACATTTATGATAGTCAAGTAGCCTAGATGATGAGAATATCAATTTTTACTTCTTTATCAGTTTGAGAGAGGAATATAGAAAAAACAACCAAATATCTCTTTTTTGGATTTAGGAATTTCAATAGTATCCTCAGCTTTAGTGAAATAGTTTACCTTAATGGGATGTGAAGTCAAAGTTTAATGAAATTATTAAAAGCACCACCTGCTTTATATGGTAGTGCAGGGCTGTAACCTGCAGGAATGCAAGCTGAGAGCAGGTAAAGCAATCTTGATAATCAACTGTAAAACTTATAATTGACCTATGACTTCTAAAAATTTTGTAAAAACATTTAAAACACTTGTATTACTGTCAGTTAGAAATGTATAGAAAAATGAAAAATAGTAAAATTAATATTTATTTAATACACTGTAACATAAAACATTAGAAACACTGAGAATTAACTTACAAAACGTAGTTTGAATGGACTTGACTTATTCTCATCTTTCAAGGTACTGAGCAAGCATCTCTTCTATACCGTGGTAAATTACCCTTTGTAAGTTTGGATCGGCTTCCAACATTGTATCCTTTGCACTTACAATGGTGTGAATTATCTCCCAGAATTATTTTAATGTGAAGTTTTTTGGCAGCATCACTTCCTCTGGCATAGCTTCATCCTTTTCATCACAATCATTTTCCTCATTTATGTCGAAAAGCTCACCTTACTTAAGTTCCTCTAGCTACATATTTAGAGTCTTTCAAAAAGTGGCAGTGTCACTATTTCCATAGTCAGCTATTTCTCTATAATTCCATTTACATTCTATATATGCATTTCATTTCCAGTCTTATCACTTTTCATTTCCTTGCCAAATTTTCATCTGTGTTGACCAAATTCCTTTTATTTATCCATTTCTGTAAAATGTCAAGTGGGCTACTCACTGGGAAACAAGGAGGAAACACTACTACATGCTTTGCAGTCTGTGCATGAACTGAGTAACATACACAGTGACCAATCACTAAAAGTTACTTTGAAAGAAGTAACCTGACTGGTCACTGTTCATGATGTACACTTGTTATCCACATGGTGAGTTGTGGACTGAAGAGTCAGTGATGAAGTTTGTACATTTTCCAACTACTAAGTTAATATACCAGGATAACTGAAATGTTAACCATGTTGTCAGGGGACTGGTGTTATTTAATTAAGCTGTGGTAACTGAAATTCAAATACCAAAGCCACGCAAAGCAAGAACTACTTGTCCGTAAGTGCTATTATTTATATAACATAACATTAACAAATGAAAAATTTACAAAAGAATCTTCAACATTTGTCTTTTTAACCAAATGACATATATCTGAATGCAAGAATCAAGCAATTTACAGGTGTTCTACAGGTACAATTAGTCCCTGACTTCTATATATTTGATTTACGTAACTACTGACCTTTTAACAGAACATATTCACACTCATAGTCATTCTTCATAAATGGGATGTGGACTTTAATATGTCAAGAAAAGAAAGGAGATTTCAAACTCTCATATGGTGGCATTGCCTGCTAGAAAACAGGACTGTTTCAGTTCTGTTGTCAACCTACTACAGCAGAGTTTATTTGTGCAATTATGCAAATTTATCACATTTTGACCTTATATAAAAACGTATGAGAAACAGAATCAGCAATGGTGGTGAAAAAAGCATAGTATTAAGATAGGTTTTATGAATTTAACTCCATTGAGACAAGCAGAACTCTTTAGCATCAGATAGTCACTGAATTAAGCCAGTTTTTTCACTGAATATAAACAATCAAATGAAAAAAAAAAATTAGGCTGAGACCAACACAAATTACAAAATATTTTATTTAAGATTTTACATATAATCAGAAATTGCATTATATTTTTAACTCTCTGACAGCGGATCCCCTCTACATAATAACATATTAGTCTATTGCTTGAATTCTGCATTACAATTGAAAACTTGCAAGTGCTCTAATACTCATTACAAGTTCTATGATGATACATGGACCAAAATATTTCTATTAGTAGTAATGGAATTTGAAAGTCAGAAGAAAGTATGCCCACAATTTTTAAGTCAAAGAATGACAAAGAAAATCCTTTAGCTCATTAGAATCCCTCTTTGTAAGAAGTCAAGATATTGTTGTATATAATCTTATTGTCTTCAAACTGATTAGCTCTCTGTATGTGATAGGAGAATTTCTTGATATTAGAGATATGGAAATCAAAACACAGAAAAGATAAAATTAGAACTAAAGTTTCTGAATTTTGTCACTTTATTAATTCTTCCAAAACATTTTAGAAGGGAAATTTTAAGTTGATAATAAAGAGCAGATGGGATGTTCAATTTGGTATTTAATATATTCTTTAATACATATTTTTAATATATCACTACTTGTTATGTATCCAAAAGTCAAAATGATCTACTATTTTACCTACCCCTACAATCCGTTTCATAGCATCCAACTTAGCAGAATCTTTGTTGCTCTCTAACATTTGCTTTAGGTCTTCATTCCTATAAAGAAGAAAAGAAAAAAATCGCATATTTAGATTTTAACATACATAGCTATTAAAATACATAATTTTAATAATATAAGAATTAGAAATAATATAATAGGGAATGTTACATAACTGCTTTCTTATTTATAATTAAATATATATTTTTCATCTAACCCTACACAACAGTATCAAAGTGCTATGCTGTCATGAAGCTTATCAATGAAACAAAAAATATAAAACTGTACCTCAGTTCCGGGCAAAATATCAACAAACAGAGGCATACAGATTCTCTTTTGTATAATCATCAGATAAAAAGAAATGAGAAAAATTCGTGAATCAGCACTAAAATATTTGCATCAGCCAAAAAGAGCTTTCTTCAGAATATGTCTAGAAAGAGCAATTAATAAAAAAAAGACTATCCTCCATTCACACATCCCTTTTTTCTCCCTACCACACAAAAAGAAAAAAACATAAATATGAAGGGAGACCCAAATTGATATGCCCTAATTCAAAGAATTAGGTAAAGGCAATCTTAATATCTAAATGAAAGGATGAAGTAATGAACCAGAGCAGTAAGTGATAAATACAGGACAGATTCAAGAGCTCCTTAAAAGTTTAATTCAGGGCGATGTAGTGACTGAATGCAAAGGATAAGACAGGGGCACTCAATAAGGATGCCCCCATCCCCACTTTGGATAATCAGGCAGATGATGATGACACCAAGTAAGATAACTTTGCTGACGAGGTAGACATTTTCTCCTTTCCAACGCCGTATGCTATATAAACATCCTTAAAAGATAATCCAGAAGAAAACTACTAGTGCCTTTACACAGAAGTGCAGCAAAACAGAGAAAAACCCATAGCCAACTGTCTCCCAATAGTTTTTTTTTTTTGTTCACAACTGACTTGCCTCTATTCTTCAAAGTGAACCTTCCCCCAGCAAATTCAAAAATAAACCCCAAGTTAAAAAAAAATGGTAATTTGCAATCTCTAATCATTTTTCTTTCAACATGGCAGAATAGACTTTTGAAACAATTACTATAAAGCTAGGCAGAGAGTTCTTAGACTTCACACCAAAACCATAGTCCACAGAAGGGAACAATGATTAACTGAATTTCATGAAAATTTAAAAACCTGCTCCAGGAAAATCTCTTACTGCTTATAATAAAGTGAGAAAGAAAGATAGATTGAAGGAACAGTTAAGCAAAAAGGAACTAGAACTTGAAGATTTGGAAAATTCTCAGCTTATCCACATTGCAAAAATCAAGAAAGTGTCTTCAGAAAGAACACCAATGGTATGGCTAGAAAATCACTTGCTAACGAGATCACAGTGCCACTCACAGATTTAATCAGACATCTCACCTGAAGCCAGGGATAGAGCTGCGATTACACAAGCAGAGACACTGCCAGCTAGGACTAAAGAAGGGAGATGAGACAAAACAAAAAAGGCTGTCAGACTTCTGGGATTCCACGGGGCAGGGCAATGTGAGGAAGGCAGCCACTTACAAGCCTCAGAAGAAACCAAACCTGCCAACACCTCAACCTTAGAGTCCTAGACTCAAATGTGAGAAATAAATGTCTATTGACCAAGCCATTCAGTCTGGTATTTTGCCAGAGCAGCCCCAGCAAACTAATACAGACATTAATAGACAATCACTGAAGGAAATATACAAGTGGCAAAAAAGCACATAAAAGATATTCAGCTTCATTAGCCATTAGCAAATCAAAACCACACCAAGACATCACTACACACATGTCATAAAACAGCAACAACACCAACTGATAGTGAGGATGTAGAGCTGGACTGCTCGCATACTGCTAGTGGGAACTATTAAAGGTTACAGATAGCCACCCTGGCAGTTTAGCAGATTCTTATAGAACTAAACCTGCAATTACCATACAGTAACTGATATCTGTAGGCAAGTATTCATGGCAGCTTTATTCCTACTAGCCAAAATGGAAATAATCCAAATGCCCTTCAATGGATAAACGGTTCTACAAACTGTGGTACATTCATAGCATGGAATACCACTCAGCAGTAAAAAAAAAAAAAAATAAACAAGCTGTTGATATCGGGACAACCCTGATTAACCTCCAGAGAAGTACACTGAGCAAAATTAATCCTAAAAGGTTACATACTGTGTCATAATGCAGCAGGACCCTATGGGGGCTTCCCTGGGACAGACATTTCCCCCATATCCTCTGCTGTAGCTCCTCTCAGAGGTACCTAGATAATAGTATCTGATGTACACTTTCTGAGTTGTTTTACAGATGCTAAAACCATCACCAAATGGAAGACGTTAACTACTTGATGATCACGAGTCCCCAGACCTATGGGTGCCTAAGGACTGATGATGTTCACTGCCCTGTTACCTCACCATTCACCAATCAGAGAACTGTGCACAAACCAACCACATACCCTGTGACCCTACCTCCCTCAGCTGGCTTTTAAAAATGCTTTGCTGAAACCCTCTGGGGAGTTCAGGGTATTCTGGACATGAACCACCAGTTCTTCCTGCCCTGCAATAAACCTTTCTCTGCCCCAAACTCTGAAGTTTCTGTTTGGCCTCACTGTGTGTCCGGCACACAAACTTGCTTTTGGGAATAGTATGATTTCACTTATACAGTGTCCTTGAAATAACAAAATCATAGAAATGGACAAAGATTAGTGGCTGCTGAGGGTTAAAAACAGGAAGGGAGAAGCATGGATACAAAAAGACAACACAAGAGCTCCCTATGGTTATGGAACTGTTATGTATCTTTACCTTCTGGTGGCTACATGAAATCACACTTGTGATAAAATGGAAAAGAACACCTGACCCAACACACACACACACACACACACACACACACAAACACACACAAGTAAGTATAAGTAACACTGGGGAAATCTGAACAAGACTGGTGGATTATGTCAATGTCAACATCTTGGTTATATTGTACTATCTATGGTTTATCATCGAAGGAAACTGGGTAAAGGGGACACAGGATCTATTACTTTTTATACCTGCATATGAATCTACAATTATCTCAAAATCAAAAGCTTAATTAGAAAACAATCATATAACAATTACAACTCATTTATAATATGACAAACCAATCAAAAAATAATGGTCAAAAAGTCTGAACAGACATCTCACAAAAGAAGATTAGGAGTATCAGTAAGTACATGAAAAGATATTTATGGTCATTGATTATCAGGAAACAAATTCGTAAGTGAGATACCACTACACACCCATTATAATAGCTGAAATTAAGACAATGTCCGTAACAAATGTTGCCAAGGCTATGGACCAACTAGAATTCTCACACACTGCTGGTAGGAATATAAAACAACCACTTCAGGAAAACTGAATTTCTTATAAATTTAAACATAAACCTACTATGTGATCCAGTCATTCCACTTCTCAGAGAAATAAAAACACATTTCCACATAATGACTTACATGAATATTCACAGCAGCTTTATTCATAGTAAAAAACTAGAAATAATCTAAATGTCCAACAGCAAAATGTGATTTAGCCGTATACTAGACTACCCAGCAATGAAAAAGAACTAACCACTGATACATGCAACAAGATGGATGAATCTCAAAATCATTATGTCAGTGAAAGAAGCCAGACATAAAAGAGCATGACTTAAGTCACTTAAAGTTCTAGAAAATGCAAATTAATCTGCAGTGACAGAACCAAGATCAGTGGTATCATAGGTAAAGGGAGAAATCAAAGGAACATTAAAAAATTTCTGATTCCATAAGAAGATGGAAATGTTCTTTATCTTCTTAATTGTGGTGGTGATTTAACAGGTTTATAGATCTGTCAAAACTCATCTAATTATAATCTTTAGGTGGATAATTTGTTGTATGCAAATTATACCTCCATAAAAATGATATTAAAAAGTTTTATAGTGTTTTATTCACTTTTGTGAATAAGACACAATCTTTTCAAAGAAGACTAAAACACATATATCTATTTCTGAGAAATATATTATTTGGGATCAGATAAGCCACTATTTCCATACATTGAAATTAAATTATCATATTTAAGCTTCAAGCTTACTCAAGAATTTAAATCACTGAATCTTATTTTAGGATATCAAAGGAAAATCTTAAATGACTATAGAAAACTAACAAGAAACTAAGACTGTAGTATTACAAAATGTAATCAACTACTTGGACTAGTTTATGATTAGTAATCTTTCACTAGTTTCTACAACAAACTCTCCAGAAAGAGATTAAGGAAATTTACTCCACACAGCTCCTTCAGGCAATATGGTTCAAGAACAGTAACAACAAAAACATGCGTCAGAGGCCCCTCCATCTCAGTTTAAGCTTAAAAATAGGTGAGAAGAGCTTCCTTTACTCCAAATAAATATAGCCTTGACAAAAATATTTTACTTTGTACATTTTACAAATTTAGGCCGAATGTAGGCAGTAAGCACTTACTAAGAATGAGTGATTGGTCATGTGTTGTTGTGGCCTGACTTGTGTCCCTTCCAATATTTGTATGTTAAAATGCTAACCCCCAATACCACAGAATGTAACTATATCTGGAGACAGAGCCTTTAAAGTGGGAATTAAATTAAAATGAGGTGGGCATTAATCCAATATGACTGATGTTTTATAACTACAGAACAGGGCAGACTCAGGAAGACCAAGAGATGACCCTGTGAGGGCACAGCAAGAAGGAAAACAACTGCAGGCCAGGGAGAGAGGCCTCAGGAGAAACCAAATCTATCAACACCTTGATATTAGATTTCCAGCCTCCAGAATTCCAGAAAAACTAATTTCTGCTGATTAGGCCACCAAGCTTGTGGCATTTTGTTACAGCAGTCCTAGCAAACTGATAAAGGAGTTAAATGTTACAAACTGTCATTGCAGTACATAAACAAATGAAAGATAAGTATACTTTTGCCAAAAAGAGTAAAGACAACGAGATTTACTATGAAAAAAATTACTCTTTCTTTCCAAGCAGCTCATAAAATTAAATGCAATGGTGAACACTAGCCAGACACAAAAATAATTCAATTAACTGTAACAACTCTTGAATTTAAAATAGTTAGAAAGTATGTAAATAGTAAGACAGCAACATATAAGGACTATATGTGAGGATATACAACTACCAAATATAAAATACTGTAATTGTTCACTGCAATGAATGTAGAATTCCTTCCTAAAACTTCTCATTCTTTCACATTACACAGGTAACTGAAAGGGAATAAAAATTAATGAAACCACAAATGAGGTTTTTTCCCTCCTAATTTTTGTTCTTGTCCTATTTTACTTACTGACCATGTAGATATTTATAAATGAAAAGCCAAAAACCTAAAAGAAACCTTGAAAAACTAATTGGGAAGAAGAAAGCGAAAAAAGCTGAAGTGATAAGGAAGTAGCAATAAAATGTGATCGCACATATGCATGCCAAAAAAAAGAAAGAAGATTCATTTTCATGTCTGAACTCCTTTTTTTTCCCTCAAATGTTCCACCACTCTTTCCACAAGTGTTATCTGGAGAGAGAAGTGAGCAATGAAGAATAATGAAGTGTCAATTTTTAGGACAGTCCAACCTCTAACCCCAGGTGTAATCTTATTCATGGCCTAATGGAAACTTGGTTTATTCCTCTTAGCTTGAGATGCCAGGGTCCCCTTCCCAACCACCTTAGGTCCTGACCTGCTCTCTCAAACCAAAAACAAGAAAACAGGAACCCGGTATTAAGGCCAAAGGTTTTGTTCTTCGTGTTTAACAGAAAAGATAAGTCTTCAACAATAAATACAAATATCTTTGGTGTTAACATGGGCAGAGAGCTAAATAACTCTGAGGTTCAGAGAAAAGACACAAATAAAATCCTAGGCACTGTTTCAACCTGACATAATATTCAACTTCTCAGATACCTATTTTATGAACAGGTCTTTGTGAAAGAGAAATTACACATCTCCACCTAAGTGCCTCTTCACTTGTCACCAAAACAGTAAAGATTTGGGAGTTAATACTATAACACCTAGTTTGCCCTCAAAATATGTTCACTTGTATTGAGCCATTTAAGGTCTACCTTGTTCGTTACATGGATTCAAATGTAGCCTATTAACATACATTAACCTTAAGAATTAAGAAATTTTTTTGCTAAATACCAAAAGAGTTAATTCAAACTAATGCTGAAGTAGTAATATATTCACTGACTCTTTGCCAAAAACCAATACGTGTTTCAAATATACATATATATATATTTAGTTTACCTAATTCTACATTTACCTATTTACCTGTAGCTTTCCAGCTTTGAGTATTAGAATATTAACTTTATTTTTACATAAGTGACATCTTGTGGTGTTAAGCGGTATAACTTTTCCTTTCATGCTCAAAATAGGCCTATTTTTATAGTTTCAAGAAACAGAGAAAAAACATAACTGGGAAGTTAAAGAAAATGTTATTATCACCAAAAAGTCAGTTTTATTTCAGCACCAGTATAAAGCAGTAACTATAATCGAAAAGCAAAATCTTACCTGTTACCCATAAGAACTTGAGGTAGTAGGGCTTTTCACATAATATAAATTACTTCTTTTTTAAAAAATCTTTAATTTATAACTTATTAAAATCTTCTACTTCTTTTAAATAAAATATAAATTAACGGGGAAATTAACACTATGTAGCACTGTACACTGTCTCAGTGCTATTCAAAATGTGATCTGAGAAAGACCACAATCCACAAATTTTTGTTACTAGTACATAAGGAGATGTAAATAGAATCTGAAAGCAAGCACTTAGAGCAATCAAAAAGTGTAATTCTATATTTTTGAATCTAATAGAAAATTGAGCTTTTATTTTGCGTGCTTTTTTCATTTTGTTTTTCTAGCAATTTATTGTTTATTGTATTTTACAGAAGTATCCATTCATAATTGTCTGGAAATTGAAAAGGAAAAAAAAAAAAAAGGCCCTTCACCAGTTAGCACTGCACTACACAATTACCTCCTTTTCCCTCAAAAGACTCACCAAAATGTGAGTACCATGAAAAGCAACACCTGAAATTTAAATCCACCAATGTTGGATTGGGAAAAGTGATGAGGAATAGTGATTTCCAAATGGAACTACATCCCCAAAAGGATGCATCAAAACCTCTGAGAAGAGAGCTAGACCTTTCTCAAGCTCTGTTAAAAAATCCTAGGACATGGGCATGCTCCTCTTCATGTTTTGAGGACTACTCAAATGAAAGATGCTTCTACTCCAAATGATGCACTGGGCATATAAATAGGTAGGCAAAAAACAAAACAACAACAAAAAAGGCTGGGACTAAGAGTCAGAATCCACTTTTTTCTAGTGCTACGCAGCTAAAGGATTGGCCGCCTTCATAATTAGTTTATGTGCACAAGGTGATGGCTTAACAACTTTCAGTTCAGTTAGGGCCTGTCCATCCCTTGGATGACACTCAGAAGCTCACGTAGTTTTTAGCATAAAGCATTCACAATAAATACAAGAGTGAGTAAGAAACAGAAAACTCCAACTGCCTAATCATCTATCTATTAACCATCTAAGGAGAAGCCATGAATTATCTAAGTATGAACTTCTGTGAACTCTTACATTGTTTGCAAAATTAAAAAAGAATAGTCTACAATTGCTATTACCACACCCTCAACCCTTGGTAATCTTCTTCTCTCTTACTTCTCTATTAAAACTTCTGTCACAAAAGCAACAACTTCCTTATTTAAAAACCCAATGCAAAAAAAAAAAAAAAAAAACAAAAAAACCCAATGCAAAAATCTCATGAATACTTTTAAATTATTCCTCTATATTTGATCCAATTGACCAGTACTCCTCCATCTTGAAATTCCCTCTTCCCTTAGATTTTGTAACGCTAGTCTCATTTGGTTCTCATTTGCATTTGTGACACACCAATGAACAAAAATAACAAAAATCCTTGCCTTTGCAGAGTTTTTACTTTAATAAGCAAAATAGACAACAAACATACATAATAAAAAAGCAAATTTTAAGTCATGAGATGGTATGAGGGAAAAATACAGCAGAGGGAGAAAGAACGCAGGAAGGAAAGAAGGGGGTAATTTCAAATGGGGTGATCAGAATAGGCTAAATAAAAAGACATCTGAACAAAGACATCCAAGTGAGGTAGGAAGCCAGGCAGATATGGGAGGGGAAGGACAGGGAGGAAGGGCACTCTCGAGGCAAAGAGACAATGAAAGGAGGGTAAATAACACTGAAGATTTTGGTGTTTACTCTGAATGAAGTAAGGAACTGGAGGGTTAAGAATAGAGAGGAGTCATAACCTAATACACATCCAGAACCATTTTGCTGTTATGTTTAGAATACATCGCAGAGACTTCCAGATCTGCCCGTGATGCTGTAGCTTGTAAGAATCTAAACCTGCCACAGAAAATAACTATAAAAGTTGGAAAAAACAAATAAAATAACTTTCTAAAGGCATTGGATATCAACCCATGCAGTCTGGACTTAAAGGGCCAAGATTCTGGAAAGAAGAAAAGAAGACAAAGTGAGCCTTTCACTCACATCAGCTGTTTCCCTGAGTGTATTTCCCAAACTGTTAGCATCAAGGAGGAGTAACAGTTTTAAAAGACTGAGGAGACAGATGCTAAAGTTTGGGGCTACCAAAGGTACTGGAATGTGAAGGGTGAAATTACAGAGGAGGGAACCAGTGAAAAGGTACACAATAATCTGTGTACAAACTCCCTTCAGATAGCTGACTACATTTTCATGGGGCAAGATTTCAGAAAATCCGGTAGAAAACAGCAGCTGAGCGATTAAATACCTGAGCTGAGATTTCAGCAACCACACACTGCTGGGAAAGAAGGTGGAAATCAAGTCTCCCCCAAGTAGAGAGGCATTGGTAAATACCCTGGCCTTTCAGTTAAGGCCACAGAAGGGCCGCAACTAAGAGTAAGGATGTTTCCTAGGAGTATAAGAAAAAGTGAAAACAGACAAAACCTTAAAAAGCCAAAGACTGAGCTTAAACAGAATCAGAATGATCTGCTAGTACTCCACCTGCCTGTCAGGAAAAAACACAACCCTCTTCGGAAGAAGATGTGATACAGGGACTCATCAATGTTCTTATCCTAATTACCTAGCATTTGATTAAAACTTAAGAGAAAAGCTAAAAATGGGAAGAAATGACAAGAAAGAAAAAGAAAAAGAGAGGAAGGGAGAGAGGGAGAAGAAAAAGAACAAAAAGGAACAGAAGCAGATCCATGGGTAATTTAGATACTAGAATTATCAGATAAGGACTTTAAAACAACTAAAATTAATATGGTCAGAAAAATACATGAAAGGTTGGACAAAACAGACAAAATGATAGAGAATGTCAATGAAGCAGTAGAATCTATTCAAAATAATCAAATGAATATTCAGAAATGAAAAATACAGCTTATGAAATAGGAACTCACTAGATAGGTTTAACAGTAGACAGGAAATAGCAGAAGATAGGATTGTTGAACTTAAAGGCAGGTCAAGAGAAAAATATAATCTGAAGCACAGAAAAATAAAAGAATGGACAACACAGAACAAAGCATCAGAGACATGTAGAATATACTCAAAATACCTAATGTACCTTTAATTAGAATCCTGAAAAGAGAGAAGAGAGAGAAAGAATGAGACAAAAGCATTATTTCAAAAGCTAATGGCTAAGAATTTTTCCAAATTGATGAAAGATATAAACCCATGTACTTAAAAGTCTTAAAAACAAAAAGGAAAAACAAAAGAAAACTACACTAGGCATAGCAGAGTCAAATTGCTGAAAAGCAAAAGAAAATTTAAAAAAAAATCTTAAAAGCAGAGGAAAAAGACATTTCCTTAAGGAAAGGGTCAGACAGTAAATATTTTAGACAATATAGGCCATACCATCTGATAGAACTATACCACTGTAGAGTAAGACCAGCTACATAGAATACATAAATAAATGGGCATGGCTGTGTTCCATTAAAACTTTATATAAGCAGGCAGGCCATAGTTTGCTAGCCCCTGCTTTATTTAAAAGGACTAATTTAATAATACTGATAGCCAACTTTTCAACAGACATTACAGAGGCCAGAAGACAATGAAATGATATCTTTAAAAAGCTAAAAGAAAAAAAGCCGACATACAATTCTATACCCACTAAAAAATATCCTTCAAAACTGAAAGTGAAATAATGTGGTTTTCAGACCAATAACAGCTGAGGGTCTGCTGCCAGGATATAAAAGGATACCATTTCAAAAGGAAGATAAAGTAATTCTAAACGTATATGCAATTTATATGTATTCTAAATTTACAGCTTCCACCTATAAAGCAAAACCTGACAGAATAGAAGAAAAACACATATCCACAATAATGTCTGACAATTTTAAAACACCTCTCTTAGTAACAGACACAACAAGCAGTTAAAAAATTCAATAAAGATGTAGAAAATCTGAACACCACAATTAACCATCTTAACCTGACATGCACAGAATACCATATCCAACAACTGCAAAATAAACATTCTTTTCAAGTGCACATAAAACACTTACCAAAAAAGACTATATGCTATGTAAGATCTCAACAAATTTCAAAGGTCTAAAATCATATAGAGAATGTGGAATCTAACTAAAAATCAATAACAGAAAAATAACTAGAAAATGTCCAGATGTTTGGAAAGATAAGCAACACACTTTAAATAACCTATGGGCCAAAGAAGAAATAATCAGGGAAATTAGAAACTATTTTATATTGACTAATGAAATTACAACACTTCATAACTCATGAGATACAGCTAAAGCGGTACTTAGAAGTAAATTAATACTGCTAAACACAATATAAAAAAAGAAAGACTGAAAATCAATAATCCAAGCTTCCATCTCAGAAAAATAGCCAAAGAATAGCAAATTAAACTTAAGAACAAGTAAGGGTATAAAGGATAAGATGAGAAGTCAATATAATAGAGAACTACAATGGAGAAAAATCCACAAAACTAAAGGTTGGTATCTTTCAAATAGGTTGTTATGAAGACTTAATGAGATCAGCGTAAAGCACTTTTCACTGGGCCTAGCATATTCATTTATTCAATATCTACCAGGTGTCAGGAACTGTTCTAAGTATTGGGGTCCCTGACCTCTTGAAACTTATACTCTGAGAGTTCAGTGGGGGCTGGAGGGGAGAATGACAGAAATGACAGGAGGAGGAAGAGGGAGGGAGGGAGGTGAAGTGGGAGGGAAAGGGAAGGAAAATATAAAGGTAGACAAATAAGTAGTACTCAAAGAATTAAAATAGGGTAATGCAATAAAGTAAGACTGGGTAATCACAAAAGACCTCTGTGGGTAGAGGTGAACATTTAAGCTGAGGTGTCAAATGACAAGGGACAACCACAAAAATTTTGCAAAGATAATATGGCAGGAATAATCATGGATATATATATATATAGACCCAAAAGAAGGTCTACAAAGAGTCTATAAATGTAGGTTATGGTTGTTTTCTCAAGCACACTAAACTCCTTACAGGCCTGTAACAGGCATACAGTAAGTATTAGTTGAAAGAATAAATGAACATAAGTTATACACTAAATGTGCTCCTTAGAGGGATACAGAAAAACTCTAAGCCTTCACTAGATTCTCAAAAGGGTCCATGACTCCAATAAAGGTTACAAATTAGGCATACATCTTCCCTGCATACATACCATGTGTGCATGTTTTTAAAACCATGATGCTATACATGTATCACAGAAGTCTCCGTATTTGCCAAACCCTTTACCAATGCCCTCAGCTACTCATTCTCTTGGCAGGCAGCAAGACATTGATTCTACTTTTGCTCAGGATGTTAGGAATATCTTCTAGAATGTGACTACTCAGCCTTAAAGTTTTAAAGGGAATCTCACAGAGCCACCCAGCTATTTGATTTATATATGTTGAGACCAAAAAAAAAAGGTTTGAACAGGCAAAAGTTCTTTTTCACAGTTTAAGAGCACCATAAACCAAAAATGCCACTTCCAATTGAAAGATTAAAAGATTGGGGAAGTCTCAAAGCTACTTTAAAAATTGATAAATATAAACACAGAAAGTTGTAAAACTTTTGCACTAAAAATAAATGCCATAAAGTAGTCGAAAAACAAAGAAAATGAATTTGGGATTCATCTGGCAGAAATGTTAATTTCCTTAAAATACAAAGGGCCTTTAACTGATCAATTAAGTGCTGATCCAATAGGGAAATGGACAAAGGATATTGAAAAGTATTTTACTGAAAGAATAACCAATAAATAGGAGGGAGAAGACTTAACGCACTCACAATTATAAGGACTCAGTATAATAACAATTTGTACCTATAAGATTGGCAAGTATTATGAAATTTGATGATACTCAGCACTGGCAAAGGTGTAAGGAAAACCTACTTTACCACCAGTGGAGGAAGGGAACTAGTGCAACCCCTATGGAAGGTAATTTAGTAAGATCTATCATAATTTAAAATGTAGTAACTTTGACTTACAACTCTATCTCTAGGAATTCTTCCTACAAATAAATAAATTCACAAAAATATACAAAAATTTGTGCTTGCAGTATTTTTTATATTCGACAGAAAGTAAAATCTATAAAATGTCCTTAAAGAAGAGAATTAATTAAAAAAAGGAATACTAGGAAATATTACACAGTGGTTAAGAAGACTGAAATAGTTTCATACGCTGATATGGACAGACCTCCAAAACACATTCAAGGAAAAGCAAGATAGAGAAGTGCGTGCGTGCGTGCGTGCGTGCATGTGTGCGTGCATAATCATTTTAAAATTTTTTTAAAATTTCCTAGGGTAAGAACTTTTACATTGAACTTTTTCAGAACTTTTTCATTGTGCTTATCTCTAGGGGTATAGAAATGGAAGTTATACACTTTCTATATTGCTAACTTTCCACTAACATGCCTTACATTTATAACATATAATTAATTTAGCCACCTGATAGTGGTATTGTTTTCTAGACCTTATAACATTATTTATTTTAGTAATACAAAGTCTCTGTGAAGCATGTGTGGCTATTATTATTACCATTTAATCAATAAGGAAACTGCAGCTCAGAAAATTTAAGGACAACATACAAGTAGAAAATTATACAACACATAAGAAATTCTAAGCACACAATTTTTAAGTATACCACCACAGAACTAGGGCATGGCAAAGCAAGGAGTTAAATTTGAGTCTTGTTTTGAAACCCAACTACCACACTGCTGTCAACTTCTAAAGTTGAGTTTATTAAGAAAACATTTTAAGAACTATAAAATAGTATCGTATAAATATAAAATATATAAATATAAAATCCATAGTCTATGGTTCCACAACACTTCCTCCCTACTCTATAAATCAACCACAAGAAAACTGTTGCCATCTTTTTCTTTTAAATTCAAAATTTTTATGAAAAGAAAACTGATCACTCGAACCGTAATAAACACTAATTCTAATTATTCTCAATAGCAGTCTAAAGCATCTGTGATACACTTCTGTATAAGTCAAAGTAAATTTTATTTTCACTGACATTACTCTGACTATATTTGGTTAACATTATCTCATGTAGATTCATCAGCTCAAAATTAATTAGTATTACAGAATAGTGTATTCCATCCAAACAATTCATCTTTGTTGGCTCACATGCCTCACTGCTATTGGCATGCCACTGCAATAATGGGCATGGTGCCACAGTAACAGATGGGCATAAATACAGACGTGCCAAAGAGTCAGTGTGTGCATCAAGTTTGAGGATTATTAGTATCAGATCTTCCTCCAAGAAATTCATAAACTAAAGTAGAATAAATGTAAGTTTTCTATAACTATGTTAATAAGATATGCCAACTCAAAGCTAGATTAATTTTTAAATTCTTTAGGAAAAAAAAAAAAAAAACTTTCCAAGGCCACAGAAGGCAAGTTTTCCATCTGATGAGTTTGGATCAGCCTTCTGTGTAGGGAATTGAGGAAACCAATATGCAATCTCTACCGTAGATAAGTTTTGTCCCTGAAGCACTTGAAAATCTCAGTAAAAAATTCAGTTTTTAAAAAGTCACCTGGCACTGTTTCAAGATGAAAAAGTTCTGAGGATCTGTTGCACAACAATGTGAATATACTTAACACTAACAAACTGTACATTTAAAAATGACTAAAACGGCAAATTTTATGTTATGTATTTTTTATCACAATTTTTTTAAAAAGTCACACTGGACCTATCAAGTTTCCTGATGAAAGCAATGCAGGCATAGAAAAAAGGCATAGAAAAAAGGTCCTACAAATTCCTACTTGACAGGAAAAAAAAAATCTGAAAGTGCAAATCACTGAAGTTTACCTGATTATTTTAAATTTTGCCATCTGCTGAAAAACTAGCCATCTATAATCGCCATTTTCAAAAGATAAATTTATTTCCACAAGTGGTTTTAAATTTTTGAAATATAAAGCACACACTACTGGTGGGGGAGGGTATAGCTCAGTGGCAGAGTATATGCATAGCATGCATGAGGTCCTGGGTTCAATCCCCAGTACCTCCATATACCTATATATTTAAATAAATAAATAAACCTAATTACCACCCCCCCAAAAAAAGCTAGTTTAAAAAAATAAAAATAAAAAATAAAACATATGATACTGACCAAACTATACTGAAAATTTTTACAATTTTTGCCACATCAAGGAAAAGTTTTAAAATACTAAGAATGTGAAAGAAAAGAAGAAAAAAAAATCACTTGTGGGTCATTATAATCTAAAATCATTTGTTAAGTATTGTACAAGGTACCAGAATAGATTAGCTGTGTGTGTGTGTGTGTGTTTGTGTGTGTGTGTGTGTGTGTGTGTGTAAACAAAATCTCTCTGACTTCCAGAAACTTAACCACATTTTCTCTTTAAAGAAATGTTCAAGTATTCAATTACCTTGAGAAAACCAATTTGTTTATTTTACAATTGTTGATTCTGTCAGGCAGAATTACATGCTTTTAACTTTATTTACTTTTAATTCACCCTAGCATTTCTACAACATGCAACGTTAAATATGAGTAATCTATTTTGATTGTATTAAAGTACATAAAAAGTGTTTGTAAAATTCTTACTGCCTCTGAAGGTTATGAGCTCAAATATTCAGAAGAGTGTCCCAGACTCCTGGATATCAAGAACTAGGCAAAATTGCAACAAAAATTCTGGGTAATGACCCAAGGTTGCCCACTTTTCTGTGTGCCAAATAAAAATACAACAGAAACTACCCTCTATTATCACCATTATTTCAGAAAACAAAGTATTATCACCATTATTTCAGAAAAGAAACAAAGGATTTTTGCATTCCTGTGCTCACTAATGCAGTAGCCATTTGTGTTCCTTTAATTACCTGACTGCTCCCTTTATCTGGGGCTGATATTGGAGTAACTTTTTCAGTAATCACAAACATACCTCAAGAATAGATTTTTGACAGGATTTGATTAAATCTAGTGAAAAGTACAATTATTTAGTCACAGACAACCAAGTATATTGCTCTCTCACCTCAATACATTCTCAAATACATAACAACCCTGTCTCCTTCCCTGAAAGCCAAGTTGTTTGGAGAAGTGGTCTTCCTTTACTCACTTCTTGCCCATCTGTCAATCCTCTGCAATCTGATTTCCCCTAACACGGCTTGGACCACCACCTCGGTCACGAACAACTGTTTTATCACTAAATCCAAGAAACCCGACCTTTGACTTTATTCTACTGGACTACTCAGGAGCAGCTGGCACTGCTCACCACTTAACTCCTTCCTGAAACACTCTACTCCTTCAATTTCTGTTCAAGCAAAACGCATACAAGTTCCTCTTCTTTT
The DNA here is from genome assembly GCF_009834535.1 of Camelus ferus. Taxonomy (NCBI): domain Eukaryota; kingdom Metazoa; phylum Chordata; class Mammalia; order Artiodactyla; family Camelidae; genus Camelus; species Camelus ferus. The sequence continues at coordinate 51,933,357 of NC_045698.1, forward strand.
AAGAAAAAAGTACTCCTTCTTTAAGAATAGACAACTTAAGAGGTGGGAGGGTGTAGCTCAATTCCTGGGTTCAATCCCCAGTACCTCCTCCAAACACAAATAAATAAACAAACCTAATTACCTTCCCCCTCCAAAACAAACAAACAAGCAAAATAGACAAGTTTAAAGCAACAGAATACCTATCAGCAAGATTGAAGGCTAAACAAAAAATCCATTTTTTACTTCCTTATACTATCTATAATCATTATTCCCAAATCCTTGATAACCACACAGAAGAATCTGCCTAGTGCTTACTAACTTAATTTATTTTATGTAGTGCACATTAAAGATACTTCACATCATTTAGTAGTTTCAAGTACTTGTGAACTATAATTCGGAAAAATGTCAAATTTAACAATAATTTGTAAAATAAAAACATAAAGCAATGGTTAACACGAAAATTAACAATGATTCTAAAATTTTAAGTTGAAAAGTATATTACATTAAAAACAAAGCTTTTAAAAAACTCAATTGATCTTAATGATGTTAAAATAGTGATAATAATTGTTGTGCTATTATTTATCAGGCATTGTTAACTGTTAACATACATTAAATCTTTTAATTCTCACAATAATTCGGTGAGTGCAGGTACTATTATCCTCCTCCTCCCCATTTTACAGATAAAGAAACTAAGGGCACAGAGTGGTAGAGTAATCTGCCCAAGTACCACTTACTAAGTTTGTGACAGTTTTCACACCAGGCAGAGGAGCTCCAGAGTGGGTGTGTTTAAGCATTATGCCATATGGCCTCAGCAAGCCACAATAAGCAATTTTATCTTAAATCTTCTTCCTGCATAAGTAGGAAATGGGTTTGACCCTTTTCCTCAATTTTAAACACAACGCAAAAGCTGTTTGTATAATGAACTTCAAGGATTTCCCCAAACTTCATTCTCTCCTCTTAGTCTTCTAAGTGAGCTTCAATTTTCCCACTCCCTTCAATGTTAACTTAGCACTAAGATTCCTCCTTGGCCTTCTCCTCACATACCACACATCTTCCTTTCAAATCATCTAACAACTGATGACTTCCAAATCTATATCTCCAACCTAGGCATCTCTCCTGCGTACCGCACCCATGTATCCAATGGCTTAATGGACACCCAACTACTAAACTCAACAGGTCCAAAATGGAACTCAACACTTTATATTCTGGGTTTCCAATATCACACATAGTTGACCATTCCAAACACCTAGGTGCAGCATGAGTGATTGTTCTAAAATGTAAATCTTACTACAATGCATCTCTACTTAAAATTCTTTAGTAGCTCCTTACTGTGCAAAACTTTATGACAAAGTTCAAATTTATGAGCACAGTATACAAGACCCTTCATAATGTGGACCCCAACTACCTATCAACCATCTTTCACCAGTGCCACATTTCCCTCCAACTCTGTGTTCCAGCCATATTGAACTTTTTCCTGTTCTCTGAATATGTCTTAAATACTTGCCTCTAAACTAGCAGTGTCCAACAGAATGCTCTGTGAGGATGGAAATAAAATTCCTTATCTGCACTATCGAATATAGTAACTGCTAGCAACACTGAGCACATAAAAATGTGGCTAGTGTGACTCAGAAACTAAAATTTTTATTTTAATTCCATTAAGTTTAAATAGTTACCTCTGGCTAGTGTCTGCTGTACTTAACAACACAGCTCATGTACATGCTGTTCCCACCCCCTCATATGTATACAGGTATCCATGGAAAGTCCTGGTCAGTGCTAACACCTAACATCGTTAGTATTGTTTCTTTTTTTAGGTTATTCCCTTTATTTTTGTACTTAATAATTAACAAGGCCCTACTCTATACCAAACACTGTTTAAAACCTTTAGCGGAGCTAGCCATATAATTTCATTTATATAACTATAGTTGTTTACTTTTCTAATAGTTGAGTGGTTCTTTCAAAATAGTGGCTTTATTACAATTTGTCCTAAAAGGACTATCACTTTAAGAAATGAACAAGCTCCATATATTCATAAGTGAAAAGAGCAAATTACAACACCACATTATACTAGAAAAACATAGTTTTGATTGAAAAATATATAATACATACACAAAAGAACAAAGACTGGAAGACCTATATCTTGTTAACTGATTCTCTATGGGTGTTGAAATTATGGTTGTTATTTTTTAGCTAATCTGTATTTGCTAAAATTTTTTATAAGAAAGAGGGAATATCAGCCCAGTGATTATCTTTTCTCTGTTACATCATCAGTTTATTCTTTCCTCTTCATCAGATGGTTCCATCAGCAAGCAAGTTAATGCAGTTTCTCCCATCTTAAAAAAAAATCCCTTGACCTAACATTCCCTTCCAGGTATCCCTCCATTTCTCTACCCCTTTATACACTAATACAGTTCTCCTTTCTCTCTTGAACCTACTCTAGTCAAGCTTTCTGTCTCAGCACTGCATCTAAACTGTTTGTCAAAGTCACCAAAGTCCTCCGAATTGACAAACTCAAAACCCACTTGTCCGTAATCACCTTACTTGACACTGTTGGTACTATCTGACACGATTACTCCAGGAAGGCCCCAGAGCTTAGTACTCTGACCTCTTCACTTTCTACATTCACTCCCTTGATGTCTCACTTCATCCATGGTACTTGATACCATCTATATAACCTTATGGCTCCCAAATTTATGTCTCTAGCCTAACTCTTCTCCTAAGTTCCAGGCTCATATATCCAACTGCCTATTTAGTATCTCCACCTGGATGCCTAATAGGCACCTCAGACTTAACATGCTCAAGCTCTTGAACCTCTTCCTCATTTAAAAAATTCCTCTGCACACAATCTTTTTCATTTTAGTTGACAGCAATTCCAAACTTCCAGCTGTTTAGGCAAAAAACCTTGTGTCCATCCTTGATAACCTTTTTATCTCACACACCACATCTGAACCATCATCAAACCTCATTGGCTCCACTTTCAAAATATATCCAGAACCATGCCTCTCCACTAACACCAGCTGGATTTAGAAATCACTTTCTCTTGCATGGCTACTGCAGTAGTCTCCTTGCTGGCCTCCCTGCCTCAGATCTGCAGCCTATTCCTAGTTCAGGAGACAAAGAGACACAATGTAAAGGTAAACTGGATCATCTGACTCTGTTCAAAACCCTCCAATGGCTTCTCTTCTCACAGAGTAAAATCAAAGTCCTTACAGTGATTTACAAAGTCCTACACAATCTGCCCCTTACCTCTCTGACCTCAAATTAATTTGCCCCGCTTCCTTCATTCACTTTATCCAGACAAACTGGCCTCTTTTTCGATCCTCACACAGGCCAGAAATTCTCCTGCCTCAGGGCCGGAGCACTTGCAACTCCTCCTGACTGAATACTCCTCCCCAGACATCAGCATGTCACTCCCTCACCTACTTCAGGTATCCTCAAGGATCTTTTCCTGACCCTGCTATTTCAAACTCAATCCAGCCTCCACCCTAACTCTATCCGCTTTCCCTGCCTTATTTTTCTCTACAGCAGTTCTTGTCATCAAATGACCAATCATATAGTGACTTGTTTACTGACTGTCTTCTTGCTTACTGCCTATCATGGAATATACGCTCTGTGAGAGCAGGCACTTTGTCCACTGATTAATCCCCAGCGTTAAGAACAGTACCTAACATTCTTAAGAAGGCACTCATATTTGTTGAATCAATAGATTATTTCTCTAATTTTTTCAGTTACAGAAAAAAATTAGAAATGAATAAACAGGTCCCAGTTATCCTACAGACCATAATCTTTTTGAAACAAGAAATATATCTGGCCCACACCAGGCACTTAATAGTTATTAACTGATTTCTAAATGCCCATTTTGCTTAAAACCTTCCAAAGGCTTCTCTTCACACTCAGAGTAAAATCCAAAGTCCTTACAAGGCCCTGTACAATCTTGCCCCCAACCTTCCACTGTACCCCTTACCTCTCTGCCCTCATAGTACTAAAATTCCCCCCTCATTCTTCATGACCACATTCTTAACCTAGGCTTTAAGAAACTTAAAAAAAAAAAAAACATTCCTAGAGTAAAGATGGGGGCTGTGTAGCTCTGCCAATCCATGATCTTGGGACCAGCCGTATTTATAAGTCTCTCGCTTGTCCAGCCACCATGCTAACTCACTCAGCTGCAGAATTAAAGACACTGGCCTTCTAATTAGGTTGGCTCCTATCAGCAATACAAATAATCAGCCCATCAATAAGCAGACATTGACAATAAATTGTTCACTTTTGTAGATCTATGAACTCTTTCCAGCTGACATGCTAAATAAGTCTTCCCTAAGTATACAAACCAAAGAATGTTTTTCATAATAATGTGAAATATAGGAAAATCATTTCCTTCTTGATTATTCTACTTTGGGCTCTTCACTTTAAATTTTGAATGTGGACTGCAGGCAATTTGTTTTTGTCAGTAGTTCATTTATACACACAACTGCAATACTGTCAAATTACTTCACTATAATACATTTGTCATTTCATGAGCATTTTAACTTTTCTGCAGTAAAAAAGAACATTTCAACCGACCATCTGTCTGATTTTTTTGTTTTGTTTTAACCATTCGTTTCTAGTAATGTTACTCTAAATTCTAAATATTTTTAGAAATAACGTAATATCTCACATCTTGGGATTCAATGGTAAGGCGTGAACTTAATATTCCAGATAATCTCCTTGGATTTCACAAAATCAGAGATCTTAAAATAACATATCCTATATCAAGGGATGAATATTTTCTTGGTTAAGTATTTACGATAAATTGTGAAAGTCAGAACTGACTCGTCTCCAAAAAGAAATGCAAGCTAAGCAAATAAAATGGAATATTTAAAAAACCTGTTGCAAACTAGAACTCTACAGTATTTCATGAATTTTTTTGTTCAATGTGGTAAAATCTTGTTTGATTTGAAGTATATTTCAAGAGTGAAATTATAGGAACCTTACTGCACCACTAAAGTGACAATCCTTAACTTGTGTAGTCAGCCCTTTGTGGAACTAACAGTCTTATTTATGTGAAGATGAAAACAACTAGGAATGCACTGCAGATACCATAATATAGTTTCTTCTTTTGTTAATAGCCGTCTTGGAACAAATGACATTTACTTACTGAAAGATCAATAAAACATTAAAATTGCCTAATATTTTATGTCCTTTGTAAGTAAAAAAAAGTAAGATCCAATTTACATATATAGCATGGCAAATACATTGTTAACATCTCCAGAACTAGATCTAGTGACCATAAAATTCAACCAGCTAAGCAGAATTAACAGGATAAATCAGTTACCAAAACTGGAGTTATTAGAACTCAAGGGATTTAGATCTTCAGAACCTGAAGATGAGGACAAGGACAAAAGCATGCTACAGAAATCATTAGTGGAGTTTATTTTCATACCAGCAATACTGGACTCCTGAGCACGAGAAAGGAATGCACAATGAGGAGCCTGTACCTCTTCATAATATATCACCAACTCAGGGCTCCAATATTTTCAACATCTCAAACTACAATGTGTTTTGACATTTCAAAATTTCATCTTCTTCAGTAAATCATTGTTTACAGAAATAAATGCTTATAATAAATACCTTCTGGTAGGTATAACACACTGAAAAGTTGAGAATTATTATATAATTTAACATTAATTATATATTTGTATTACTATTAGCTCACATTAGCCTTATCTCACCAACTAAATTATTAAAGGAAAGATAATGATCTTATAATTGGTCTATAGTTTTCTGCTGAAAACACAGAAGAATTAACTATACTTATGGCATAATCCCAACTTTGCAAATAAAGATGTTTCTGAAGAATGGTATAGAGATTTCTAAAATCCTGAATGTAAAGTTCATTCAACATCTGTGTGACAATTCCAAGTCAATTAACCCAAACCACAACACTCAAGTAATGACATAAAGAAAATGGCTGTTTTGGACCTATATATAATTAACCTCAGGGTGATACAATAATACCTCAGTATAATACAATAGGATTACTAAGCTAGGTTTTTCTTCTGTATAAGGTCCACTGAATCTGGTCATGCTTTATTTTTTAACTACACTGGCTAAAGAGACAGTAAATATTAGTAGAATCTGATTCATTCAATTGAGTAAAGGACTTGAAATATTTATGATGCAAAATTATGAGCCAAACACTTCGCTAGGCACCGTCACATAAATTATACCATCTAATATCAGGTGAGTATGTGAAAGATTCCTCTATACACTATTCAACAAATATTCATGAGTCACTACATAACGAGAATACAGAATGAATGAGTAAAGGTATCAATGAAAATAGTAGGAAAAGTAGTAAGAAAGTAGAGTAAGCTTTGAACAACTGAAACTATAAAAGTGCTATATAAAAAAATTTTAATATGGTATAGACCCTAACTAAAATTAAATATTATAAGTAAAAAATGGTGGAAAAAGTTTAAAACCTTATATGGAGACACAATGACTCTTTGAGGTAAGTCTAAAATAATGGAGTTACGGAATGGCCAATACAGCAGAGTAGGAAGATCCTGAACTCATGTCCCCCAAAGGACACATCATTATTACAACTATTTACAAAGCAACTGTGGATGAGAATGACCTGAAGACTAGCAGAGAAGGTCTTCTACAACTTAAGATACATAGAGGGAACCACAACAAGATGGTGAGGAAGGGTAGAGACATGCTACAGTCAAGATCCAAAGCTCCAGGAGGACAATTACAACTGCAGAGGTGCTCCCCAAAGAGTAAGGGTCTGAGTGCCACATCAGGCTCCCCAGCCCAGGGGTCCTGCACCAGAAAGACAAGATCCAAGAATGTTTGCCTTTGAAGATGAGCAGGGCTTACTATGGGGAAAGACAGAGGTGGTGGGAAATACAGACTCCACTCTTAAAGGGCATACACAAAATCTCATACACCCCAGGACTCAGGACAGTAGTAGTAATTTGAAAGGAACCTAGGTGAGCCCAACTTGCAGATCTTGGAAAGTTTCCCAGAGAGGCAAGAGGCAACTGGGACTTATCCTGGAGACACAGACGCTAGTGCCTGCCATTTTGGGGAGCTCATCCCACAAGGACACTGGAATCCTCCCTCTAGCTTATTAGTACCATGACCCAGGCCCCACCCACAAGCTAGTCAGCACCAGTCCTGGGACACTCCAGACCATAAAGGTACCTGGGGCGGGACACAGTCTTATCCATCAGCAAGCTGGCTGCCATAGGATCCCTGAGCCCCAAGCTGCTCCAGGACCCAGCCCTGTCTATCAGAAGGCCCAGGACCCATCCCCACCCACCAATGGGTGGAAAAGAGCCCAAGGTCTCACAGCCAGCTGATCCCACCCACCCCACTCACCATCAGTCTGGCACCAGCCCCAGGACCCCCAGGCCCCAGCCCTACCTATGTACAGGCTGACACCAACTTCACCAACAGCTGAGCATTGCAGCCCGAGACCCTAGGCCCAGCCCCACAACCATAGGGCTGGCACTAGGGCTCTGGCCCCACCCAGTAGCAGGCTGACACCAGCTCCAGGACACCTCTGGTGCCCTAGTCAGCCACCCTGAGATATGGCCATGCCTACCAGCTCCAGAACATCCTGGATCCCACAATCAGTCATGTCAGGAACCAGCCCTGCCCACTAGCAAGCCCACACCAGGCTCAGGACTCCACTTCCCTGGCTATGGTCCCACCCACCAGAGGTCGACATTAGCTCCAGGACCCCAGCCCTGCAGCCAGCCACCCTGGAACCTGGCTCTGCCCACCAATGGACCAGCACTAACCCCAGGATCCCTGGGGCTCCAGAGCCAGCTGCTTCAAGACATGGCCCTGCCCGACAGAGGGCCAGAACTAGGACCAGGACTTCCTTGGCCATGCAGTCAGCAGTGGCAGACCTGGCCCCATCCACAATCAGCCAGCATTCCCTGCACAAGGCAGGGCCAGGCAACCAACCAGACCAGGGGCCAGCCACATCCACCAGTGTGCCCACAGTAGACACCTGCCACAAAAGGAGGATCCAGACAACCCAAATAGAGGGCATCCCAATAGCATTCAGCTCTGCTCACCAGAGCAGAATGTGCTGCTGGGTCCCACAGGACAACTCCTACGTAAGTCCAATTCTCCAACCTGGGGAAACACAAACAACTTACAGATACATAAAAATAAAAACAGCAAATTAGGCAAAATGAGGTGACAAAGGCATACATTCCAAAAGATGGAATGAGTTACAACCACAGAAGAACTACCTAAAGTAGAGACAAGCAATCTACCCAATAAAAAGTTTAAGGTACAATGGAGAAAAGACAGTCTCTTCAACAAGTGGAGCTGGGAAAACTGGACAGCTCCATGCAAAACAATGAGATTAGAACATTATCTCACAGTATACACAAAAACAAACTCAAAATGGATTAAAGACCTATCTGTAAGACCTGAAACCATAAAACTCCTAGAAGAAAACACAGGCAGAACACTCTTTGACATAAACTGTAACAATATTTTTTTGGATCTGTCTCCTAAGGCAAAAGAAATAAAAGCAAAAATAAACAAATGGGACCTAATTAAACTTAAAAGCTTATTATACACAGCAAAGGAAACCACCAACAAAACAAAGAGACAACCTATGGAATGGGATAAAATATTTGCAAATGACGTGACCAACAAGGGTTTAATATCCAAAATATATGAACAGCTCATGTTATTTAATATCAAACAAACAAATCAATCAAAAAATGATAATGATATGGAGAAAAGGGAATCCTGTACACTGTTGGTAGGAATGTAAATTGTTGCAGCCATTAAGGTATGGAGGTTCCTCAAAAAATTAAAAACAGAACTATCATATGATCCAGCAATTCCACTCCTGGGTATTTATCCAAAGAAAACAAAAACACTAATTCGAAAAGATATATGCACCATATGTTCACTGCAGCAGTATTTACAATAGCCAAGATATGGAAACAACCTAAGTGTCCACTGAGAGATGAACAGATAAAGAATATATGTTATGTGTATACAAACATACAATGGAATATCACTCAGTCATAAAAAAGAATGAAATTTTATCATTTTCTACATGTAACGACCAGAGGGTATTATGCTAAGGGAAACAAGTCAGACAGAGAAAGACAAATACTGTATGATTTCACTTATATGTGGAATCTAAAAAACAAGACAAATGAACAAACATAACTAAACAGAAACAGAGTCACAGATACAGAGAACAAACAGGTGGTTGCAGGGGGTAGAGGGGGATAAGTGTACAAACTTCAATTACAAAATAAATGAGTCACAGGTATGAAATGTACAGTGTGGAGAATACAGTCAATAATTATGCAGTATCCTTGTATGGCAAGAGATAACAACTAGATTTATCATAGTGATCATTTTGAAATGTACAGAAATATTGAATCACTATGCTGTGTACCAGGAACTAACATAGTGTTATAGGTCAATCATACATCAAAAACAAACTTACAGAAAAAGAGAGCTGATCTGTGATTACCAGAGGCAGGGAAGTGGGGGTAGGGGAAACTGGATGAAGAAAGACAAAGTGTACAAACTTTCAGTTATAAGTAAGTATTTTATCTTATAACTGGGGATGTACGACATGATGAATACAACTAACACTGCTGCCTGTACGTTACACGAGAAAACTGTTGAGTAAATCCTAAGAGTCCTCACACTAAGGAAAAAAAAATGTTCTATTTCTTTAATGTTGTATCTATGAGTTGATGGATGGTCACCAAACAACTTATCATGGTAATCTTTCATGGTGTATGTAAGTCAAATCGTTCTGCTCTACACCTTAAACCTGTATCTCAATAAAACTGGCAGAAATACAAAAATAAAACAAACAAAAATAAACAAAATAATGTGCTACTATTAATAAGGTAATGACATCTGGGACTGTGAAAGGAAAATCAAAATGCCAGTATTGCTAAGAGAGCTCTCTAAAATGGCCCCGGGAGGCACTGAAGGAGTATGACTTATGCAAGACCCCGCGGATAGAATCTGAACTTTGACCGTGTATTATCTTAATGTAGGTATCCAGAATATCTGCCCAATGTTCCAGAAACTCAAAATATTTATCAGGTCCTTACCCTAAAATAATTCGTAACAGCCTGTTTCCTAAGGACAAATATTTCCTTGCATCATGGTCACCCATAATTCTTGTCAACTTTACAACCTTGTGGCTTTCATCTTTATAAGCAACTGACTTTCTCTTCCTCTGCACACTTCCGAACTGCAATTTCTAAGACCCCAAAAAAATTCTTTTATCTGTAGCCTTCTGCATTTTCTTGGTCAATAGGACTGTTTTATCTTCACTTTAATGAAGTTAACTCAAGAATATCCCTATAAAAAGGTCACTCTTATGCAGCTGCACTTCTATACTCCCTCCTGAAAGGGAGAAAACACAGTGATGATAAAGCTAGATTTGTTGTTACTGTGTACAAGCCAGAGACCCACGTAAAATTCCTAGTGGACTCCACTGAGAAACACTGATAACAAAGGTTAAAGGGCTATACGTAATGTAATTTTCATGGCTGACATAAAGCTGACAAATAAAACTTAAGTTAAAAAAGTAGACTAGCCTTTAGCATTTGCAATGCAAATATGCTGATGTAGTTAATATTGAGTACATCATACTACATGATGCAGTAAGACAACAGAAAAGCACACCACCCTTTGTTGGGGTCTAAATCAGCTCTGTGAATCAAAACAAACAAAAAGTCCACCCCAATTTCAGCAGGTGCTAAAAACGCTGTCTTGATTATCCTTTTTTTTTTAATTGAAGTATAGTTGATTTACAATGTTGTGTTAGTTTTAGGTGTACAGCATAGTGATTCAGTTACACATAACATATATATTCTTTTATAGATTCTTTTCCATTATAGGTTATTACAAGATATTGAATACACTTTCCTGTGCTATACAGGAGGTCCTTGTTGTTTACCTATTTTATATATAGTGTTGTGTATATATTAATCTCAAACTCTTAATTTATTCCTCCCCCGTATCTTCCCCCTTTGGTAACCACAGCTTGTTTTCTATGTCTATTTTAAGTCTATTTCTGGTTTGTAAATAAGTACATTTGTATCATTTTTTTTTAGATTCCACATATAAGTGATATCATACAATATCTGTATTTCCCTGTCTGATTTACTTAACTTCATATGATAATCTCTAAGTCCATCCATGTTGCTGCAAATGGCATTATTTCATTCTTTCTTATGGCTGAGTAATATTTCATATTATATGTATACATATACCACATCTTCTTTACCCAATCATCTGTTGATGGACACAGGATGCTTCCATGTCTTGGCCACTGTAAATAGTACTGCTATGAACACTGGGATGCATGTATCTTTTCGAGTTAAGAGTTTTCTCCAGATATATGCCCAATACCTTTTAACTGTTAAACCCAATGGCCTCTTTTCAGCCTTCATTCTATTTGCCTCTTCCCTGTAACTCCTAATACAACCCTCCTCTTAGCTTCCTTTTTTCTAACCTTCCTCTGAGCACACTTTCAGTACTTCTTCTTTCACTCATCTCCTAAATGTTGGTGTTCCATAAGGTTTTGTCTAAACTGCCTTCTCTTCTAACAAGAAAAGTTCTCCCTGGGTGATTTTCTCCAGTCCCATGCTTTAATTACTACTTATAATTCTAAACGTTGATGCCTTAATCTATATTGCATCTGAACATGCATTTTCTTTTGCAGCTCTCCTGGTTTCCACACATTCTGCCTGAAGAATTCCCCTTTTCTTCACCTGGCAAAAACCTTCTCAGGCTTTAGGACTAAAAACCTCATCACCTCGGCGAAGCTTTCAACAACTTTTCTAAACAATGTTAGTTAATATTCTGGTTCAGAAATCACTTTCAATTATACCATCTTATGTAAAACTCACAAAATAGGCAAGTATTATCATATCCTCTCTAGAAACGAGGACACTGAAGTTTGACAAGATAGACCAACTTGAACAAGGAAACATGACTGCAAGTGGAAAACTTCAACTTAAATTCAGATCTTCTCACTCTAAGTCCAGTGCTCTTTCTAATACACCTTGACGTTCTCAAAAGAAAAGAGATTCAGAAATTTAGTAGTTTTACCACTGCTGAGAAAAATTAGCCTTCTCTGTTTCTTTCCAAAAATTAATTTCTAGTTAAATATTTAATCCAGAAATAAAATGATTAAAATTAGTTTTTAAATTATATATACACAGTCTAATGGGTTAAGATAAAATAAAGAGTTTCTTTGTTTAAGACAAAAGAAAAATAATTTAGGAAAAAACTGAAAGCAATAAAAGTCTACAACCATCTCAAAAGAAAAGATTACAAAAAATCAACTCTTCACATTTTTAAGCAAAGAAATTGCAAATCTTGATCCCAATAATCCAAACGCAGGCTTGATTAACCAATAAATGACGTACAAGATCTGCTTTTGTAAAACCATCTAAAACTCCCTAACTCTGGCTTTATTTGAAGGGGAAATAAATAAGACTGATAAGATCAAATTCAGAAAACAAAAATCATCAATAATCCTGTGATGAAGAAGTGATTAGGCATCATTGAGGTGGTTACTGAAGGATCAAAGGGCATAAAGCTTTTGGATGAGAGGCCAAAGAGCAGAACAGCAGAGGGAGTCAGAACATCACCATTTTGTAGACATTGCGGTAAAGACTGGTTCAGGAGATTCATCAATGCTAAATACAGGGAGTGGTGACTTAATGAGGAGCAAGACATTTGCATGGTCTCAAAGTGTCCCTCCATAGGTAGATTACTGGGAAAAAATAAATAACAGACAACCCATTAACTGGGAAAATTAACATCATAAAGATGGGTATACTATGCTTCCCAATGCAACAGTCTAAGAAGGTAGTATTCTAGCCTGGGATACACAACATGAATGTAAACATGAGGAAACACTGACAAACCCAAGTGGATTAATATGCTATAAAATAATTGGCTTGTATTCAACAAAAGTGTCAAGGCAGCAAAAGACAAAAGCCAAGGAACTATGCCAGATTAAAGGAGATTAAAGAGGTATGACAACTAAATGAAATACATGATCCTGGACTGGATTATGTACTAGAAGGGAAAATGCTAAAAAAAAATTATTTATTGGGACAAATGACAACATTGGACTATAAACTGTAGATTGTACTAATGTTAAATTTCCTTAATATAACAGTACTGTGGTTGTGAAAGAGAAAATCCTTGTTCTTAAAAAATATAAACTAAGGTATCAGGATAAAGGGACATGATGTATACAATCTATTCTCCAAAGGATCAGACAGATAACAAATGTGTGTATATCTCTGTGTGTAAAGAGAAAGAGTAATAAATAAAGCAATGCAGTAATTTTTTTAATTTAAAGAATCTGCATAAAGAGTTCTCTGTACTATTTTTATAAACTTGAAACTATTTCAAAGTAAATCATCAAAAATTAGAGCAGAAGAGGGTGGGTGAAATGGGTAAAGGGGGTCAAAGGCACAAAGTTCCAATTATAAAATAAGTCATGAGGATGTAATGTACAACATGGTGACTAAAGTTAATAAAGTTAATAATACTCTATTGTATATTTGAAAGTTGCAAAAGAGTGAATTTTTTTTGCATTCACTTTTATTGAAGTATAGTCAGTTTACATTGTGTCAATTTCTGGTGTATAGCATATTTCAGTCATACATATACGTACACATATTTGTTTTCATATTCTAAAAGCATGAATCTTAAAAGTCTTCATTACAGAAAAAAAACTTAAGAATGGTGATGGATGTTAACTAGACTTCTTGTGGTGATATTTTCTCAATAGATAAAAATACCTACTGAATCATGTTGTACACCTGAAACTAATATGTTATATGTCAATTACACTTCAATAAAAAAAAAATTAGACAATAAAAAACACAAAAAAAAAACAAAACAAACCAAAACACCAAAACTAAATAAATAAAAAATAAATTAGCACAAAGGATCAGGGTAAGCTTTAAGTTTTTTACATAAATTTTGTCATTTGGGTTTTTAAAAAGGCAAGAAGTATCACTTGTTACAAAGGAGAGAATGCAAGCTCAAGAGAAATTAAGTGACCACTTCTAGAGCAGAGGTCTCCTTGTTTCTGTACACCCCATTAGATTGCAATTCAATGGCCAAAGTGTTTCTAATTCCTGAAAGCCTCAAGGTCATACACTGTCTAAAACTACTATTTAAAGTTTTAAACTTTTAATGAGGTGTAAGTATTCTCTAATAAAAGCACCGTAAACTTCATCAAGCAGTAAGAATTTCCAAGTGCTCCACAGAACGAGCTCCAAGATGAGAATGTCTGGGTTCAGATTCAGGCGGCACAGCATTCTAGCTTTGCTTCTAGCTCAATTTCTTCATCTGCAAAGTGGGATCAAAGAACGATCTGCTAACAAGCCACAGTGTTGTTAGGAGGACTGGATGAGATAATAAGCATAAAGTAGTGTGCACAAATGCACAAGCACTCAATAAATGTTGGTTATTTTTATTTTAAATCCAACCTGCTAAAGCACTGCTCATAGTCAAAGCTATACAAGTTTTTTTCCAAATCAGGCCCAATAGGAAATGGAAGGCTCTAAGAGAAAAACATCTTAGAAGTTCACAAATCATACAAGTAAATCAAATTGTAGACACATCACATACAAAACAGACCTGTACAGACTTACACCTTAATACAACAGTTGAAACATTTTGCTAACAGTAGACCTGCGACTAGCCCATTGTTGGAACAATGCATCATTTAAGTGCAGACTGAAAAATGAAAAATTAGTTATATTACTTTTAAACTTTCTAACTTGAAAATAAGGGGGGAAAACCCTCTATTCCACATGCTCTATACAGGATTTCACTTAGCTTAATACAGTCAAAATGTAATCTCAATTTCAACTACTAGCACTTTTCAGAATGCCTTTTAAAATAAATTTTAAATGTAATCCTAATTAAATTTTACTTTACCTTTCTTAAAAATCAAGTATATATTGTCTAGTATTCACTTTTAAAATTCACATTATTAATTTGTAAAATTTTTGGACTTGTTCAGAGTAACACTCTTAAGTATTCTCTCTACTCATATGATTATTGTGTTTGCGATTGAGTTTTTGGTTTTTTGTTTTGGGTTTTGGGGTTTTTTTTTTTTTTTTTTTTTTTGGTCTGTAGTGCATAGGACATTGTCCAAGAACATGAGCATTTGTATAAACCAGTTTGTCCGTTCATAACGTACCTACAACACCTCCTTCCTCCTACACTCGAGAGTCACAGAATAGTTTCCCACAAGCCACATACTCTAAGTTTACCTCTCAACTCCCCAAACACTCCTTCCACCCTAATAAGCGAATTTCTCCAAGTGTGACCAAGCAAACATTAAATGAGCTTGTTAAAACATTAAATGAGTGTTTGTTCAAAATTCTGATTCCTGCGCCCCAGCCCAGACAAACTCAGTCTTAGGTGATGGCACCTAAGCGCTCCAAAAGGTGCTTTTTTCACTAAAGTTTGGAAACTACTAGAGACTCCTACAGAGTCTTACCCCAAACTCCCAACAACTCTCGCCACTCCCAACTGACCCAACTCGGGAAACGTTACCGTCCGGCTGCGGGACGGTCTCGGGGCGAACCCACCCCTCTCCCGGGAGCCCGAACTCCGTGCCCGCTCCTCCCGGGCCCCAGCTCCTCAGTCCGGTCCCCCCTCAACCCCAAACCCTCCTCCTTACTTCTTCATATCGCTGCTAAAGAGGCCGAAGGCGCCAGAGGGGGAAATGGTCGAGGTCGCCTCCTGACCCAGCTCCGTCGCCTCCCCTCCAGACTGCTCATTGTAAGCGAAGCTGTTGCTGGACATTACTGCGGTGCTGCAGTTGTCGGACTGGTCCTGCCCAGGTTTCTCCCCGAAGGGCTCCGGTCCGAAGGACGCGGAACAAAACTAGTTCTCGTGCTGGGAGCGGGGGTGGCGGGGTGCGCAGGCGCTTCCGGACTCGTCACGGCTCCCTAAGCCGACCTGGCGGTCCACCCCCTGCGCATGCCCAGTATGCAGGCCGGCCGGAGCCCACCGCCAGCCGCTCCAGGGCCCGCCTGGATTTCCCTTTTCCGGGTTTTTGAGGTAGCTGAGAGGCTCGGACCCCAGCTTTGCGGAAGGCAGGCCCAGCGCGTGCGGAAGACTAGACTCTTGGCTTTTAAAGGGTTGTTTTAGTTTGGTTGGTTTTTTTGTAGATACCCATTGTATCCATTTTGATCCCTTAGAAGGGTCCCCGAGCCAGGACACTTCTTTGCTTGACTCCTGTTGTAAGTCAATAGCTTTCAGATTTCTCCTGAAACGCCACTTAACACACCAGATCAACTTTCCTAATCAGGATTGTTTTCCCTTTTTAGGCGGTTTCTACTCTCCCTGGAGCCAGCTTTGTCTTACTTTCACATCCGGCCCAGGCAACCTTTATCGCAAATCTCTCCACCTTAAGGAAATTTCTAGGACCATGTGTTTGAGGATCCACTGTCACAGAGAGGGTATCATTATAGTGAACGCTTCAAAGGAAAATCCTGGGGCCAGTGGTTTCCAGTTACCGTAGGAGTGCTTCCTACTGGCATCTGGCTACCAAAAGTAGAATAAAGTGAAATGGAGCCGCCTCATGCACCAGGTGTAGCCTATCATCTGGGCAGCTCCTTCATTCTTGGGCTTGTGGTATCACTAAAGTCTTCTGGGCAGTCAAGGCAGAAAGTTGCCTGGCATGGGAGTAGCACCTGAGAAACCTTTCCAGGACTAACTTCCCCCAGCCTGACGTTTCAGGTGAATTTCAGAGCCTTTCCCTATTGCCCCTTCAGACTGGCTTTACAACTACAGCCCTGAAGCCAGAAACTCAGGGACTAGTGAAATACAACCTGGGGGGCCAGTGGCTGTCGAGGGCAGGGAGGTACAAGGATCAGAGTGTTGTCCTCCGGTAATCTAATGGCCACACTGAAAACAACAATGAAGTATCACTACATACTTAGTAAAATGGCCAAAATCCAGAACACTGACACCAAATGCTGGTGGGGATGTGGAACAACAGAAACTCATTCACTGCTGGTGGGAATGCAAAATGGTACAGCAACATTGGAAGATAGATTGGCAGTTTCTGACAAAATTAAACACACTCCTACCATATAATCCAGCGATTACACTACTTACTATTTACCCAAAGAAGTTGAAAACTTATGTCCGTGCAAAAATCTGCACAGATGTTTATAACATTCTTGTTTATAATTACCAAAACTAAGAAGCAATCAAGATACGCTTCAGTGGGTGAACATATAAATAAACTATGGTACATCCAGACAATGAAATATTATTCAGCTAAAAAGAAGTGAGCTATCAAGCAATGAAAATATATGGAAGAACCTTAAATGCACATTATTAAGCTGAAGGAGCCAATCTGAAAAGGCTGCATATTCTATGATTCCAACTACATGACATTCTGGAAAAGGCATTCTGGAAACTATGGAGTTAGTAAAAGATCAGCAGTTGCCAGGGATTGGGTTGCAGGGAGGAGGGATGAACAGGCAGAGAATAGAGGATTTTTAGGGCATTAAAGTACTCCATGTGATATCATAATAATGGGTACATGTCAGAATACATCTCCCCAAACCCACAGAATGAGTAACACCAAGAGTGAACCATAATGGAAACGATGAACTTTAGTTGACAATGATATGGCAATATAGGTTCATTAATTGTAACAAATGTACCACTCTGGTGAAGTGTGATAATGAAGGAGGCTATGCATGTATAGAGGCAGGGCATATATGGGAAATCTCTGTATCTCCCTCTCAATTTTGCTGTGAACCTAAAAATATTCTAAAAAATAAAATCTTAATTTAAAAAATGAAAGACTAATTTTACAAAGAAAGGCCACACTGTTAATTTTGAAATAAGCATGACTATGACTCTGAGTGGGAGAGGAGGGATCGTCCTCTGAACTTCATATTCTGGTCAAAACTTGCCGGGTTTTTAATTCAGCTATTAGAAGACTCCTCCAGGGATGAAACGATGGAGCACCTAAAATGTGTTGTCAATACTGATGATATTGATCAATTTATGGAATTTCACCTATAGCTGATTATTCATGATGATAATGATAAGGATGAGGATAGATATACTTAATAGGTGGCTTAACATGTACCAGGCACATAAATGATTTACATATATTAATTCATTTAATAGTAAAAGAAGCTAGCTTTCTTTTCCTTTATCCGTAAAGTGAGGATATTGATGTACACATACCCTAGAGAATCGCTGGCATATATTCCTGGGTATGGAATTTCTTGACTGTAGATTATATGTACCTTTACTGAATACCCTAAATTATTCTGCAATATAATTTTAAGAGTTCACACTCCCACAGCAATGTATGAGAGATTATCTTTCCTCATATCTCACTAACGCTTTGTTTTCTAAAACATTTTTATTGTCATAAACATGTTAGGTATGATTATTTTTACTTTCAGATTCTTTTCCATTACAGCTCATTACGAGAAATTGAATAAGATAGGTCCTTGTTATTTGTCTATTTTATATATAGTGATGTGTATCTTTAATCCCAAACTCCTAATCTATGTCTCCCCTGGTAACCACAGTTTGTTTTTTATGTCCATGCATCTACTTCTGGTTTGTAAATAAAACTTGTATCTTTTTTTTAGATTCCAGATATAAGTGATATCATATGGTATTTGTCTTTCTCTGTTTGACTTATGAAGTTCTTTATTCTTGAGTCAGTCATATTTAACTCATTGCTTGATTGTAGTTGGTAGTATTTTAATATTTTAATTTTTCATGCAGTACTATTCATAGTTTCAGGCATCCACTGAGGTTCTAGAATATATTCACAGTGGATAATGGGGGACTGCTTTATAAAGAATTGTATGTATAGATTATGTTAAAATACTTCCACAAAGTATACAAAGTAAAACACATATTTACATTAAATAGAAAAACACTAAAGCATTCCAACTAGAGTCAGAAAACCAATAGATATGCCTATTAACACCATTAACATTTAACACAGTTCTATGGATTCTAGCTAATGCAATAAGATAAGAAAGATAAATAAGAAAAATAAATAGTGGAAAAGAAGAGAAAAGATTCTAATATTTATTTAAAAAAAATATTATATTGCTGGAAAAAACTAAGAGAAAATTATTAGACTTTTACATTGATTCAGTAGAGTGGCCAGATTCAAAGTCCAATAACACTCCTGCACTCCAAGAATATCTACTTACAAAATATAATTTTAAAAAGACCCTATCCCACAGTAGCAACAAATAAGCCTTAAGAAATATATGAAACATAAGTGAAGAAAAACTATAAAATATTATCAAAGGATGAGTGGTGGGAGAAAGATCTGAAAAGAGAGTCTATGTTTCTAGATAGGAATATTCAAGTGAATCTATATATTTAATGCAATTTCCATCAAAATTCAAACTTTTTTACTAGAGAAGTTGAATATAAAGTTTATCTGGAATAATGGATACAGTTTAAAGCAAGAAATTTGGTGGAGGGTGTGGAGAGTATTTCATGGTGAAGGGATTACCCTATTACTTAGATAAAAGTACTATAAAATTATTGCAATTTATAAGTTTGGTATTATCTCAAGAATCAATAGACTGACTGAATAGGAACAGACTAGCTCTGAGTATTGACATTATGATAAAGTTAACATTTCCAAACACTTAGGAAATAATGTATTATTCAATAAATGATACTGGGACAATTAATTAGTTAACTATAGGGCAAAAACTAAAGTTAGATCTCTGATTTCATTTCTGATGATTGCTGTAACAAATTACCACCAATTTAGTGGCTTAAAACAACATAAACTTATTCTCTTGAAATTCTGGAGCTCAGAAGATTGAAATCAAGATATACAGCCTTAAGTATGGGCAGGGCCACTTCTTCCAGAGCTCTAGGGGATAAGAGCTCCCTTGCCTTTTCTAGCTTCCTGGGCACATTCCTTGCATTCCTTGGGTCTTGGCCCCTTCAAACCAGCATAACACCTTCAAAACTTTCTGCTCTGTCTTTACTTTGCCTTCTCCCAATCTATGACATCTCTCCCTCTTCCTCCCTGTTACATGGACATTTGTGATTATATTTAGGGCTTACCCAGGTAACTCAGGATAATCTCCCCATCTCAAAAGCCTTACTTTAATCATGTCAGCAGTCACTTTTGCCATATAAGGTAACATTCTCAATTTTTAAGGATTAGGATTTGAATATATTTAGGGGTTATTCCATCTACTACCATCTCTAACTCACATAATATCTAAAATTAAATTCCAGATTAATTAAAAATAAACCACAAAAATTGAATAAATTTTAGGAAAGTATTTTCAGGATTGAAGATGGTTAAGGATTGGGGTTAAAAAAAAGCCTCTCCACATAAATCTAGGCTAGAAACAATTTAAAAGATTATAAAACAATCAATTTTATATAAATAATTTTAGCAGCCTTTACAATTAGAAAATGACTCATAGTTTTTTAATAGAATTTAAACTTTACAGGTTAGTGAAGACATGAGGTTCAAATTTCACAAGTATTCTCTAACTGCTCCATTTTTAAAAGATGTTTAAATTTGAATTATGGAGAAAACAATAATTTGATCTCTAATAACTAAGAGTTTCCATTTACTGAGCTCTTTAAAAGTTTCAAGATCCAAATTAATCACATGTGTTTAGCATGGTCCTACTTGATCTGGCCCTCATTGGTATCTAAGGACTTCATTGTGAGCCACTCCCCCTAGTTTACTACATTCCAGACAGTCTGGTGTTTCTGGATCCATCAAGCTTGTTCTGACCTGGGAGACCTTACTTGCTGAGTTCTCTACCCAGAACATTCTTCCAATGGGTCTTCAAAAGGCTGGCTTCTTCAGTGTTATTCAGGCTTTATTCTATGCAGCTGTTAGCTCAAATATCACCTAATTGGAGATCTTCCCTGATCACCCAATCTAATATTCCCCCCCGATCCCCATGCCAATTGTTAACAGACATGATTGGGACAGCTGAGCTGTTTAGTTAGCCATGCCTTCTTGCTCTGTAATATAAATTCCTCCAGAAGCTTTGCACTGAGTTAAAGAGGATAGTTTTTCTCAGAGTACAAAGTTTCTTTTGCCAAATGAACATGAGTTGTCATGCCCTCCTGTCTGAGGAAACCCCATGATCAATTGTTTTCGAACAAGGAGATCTCTTCTGTAATTGAATTTATACAATACTCCAATTTACCAAGCATTTGGGGATTTCCATATTTCAGGTTTGTGGGTTCTGGCCAGCAGAAGTCCCAATGAGATGGAATGAATTACTCAGGACTCTGTGGAAAAGTCAAGAGAGCGAGAGGTAGTCGAGAGCCAACTCCACGAACCTCTCAAATGCCCCCACATTTATTGTGTACAATCAAAAGAGAAATCACTGACAGTTGTGTGATGGAATGCAGGAATTTAGGGAAAGACAGGGTGGGATCTAGATTGTAGAGTCTGGCTCAAGGTCAGAAGACCCTTTATGTTTTGGTAAGTCATGTTCGTGTTGACATCAGAGAGCCTTACAGCTTATCAGGGCGTAACGTCTGAGAAGCAGCTGCTTAACATTTTTCTTGGACTCAGGCGGCTGTGCCTGTCTTCGGTTGCCCCCCTCTGGGGGTCTTATCCATCATTGGCTAACCAGCCTTCTCACCTCTGAGTCTGCAGCTTTTTATAACTTGTTTACCATTCCAGCCCAAGACTTGTTCCTTTGCGGGCCTACAGTTTACCTTTAGGGAAGTCATGGGAAGAGGGGAGCAAGATACATTCTCATAGATATGTTAAAGCAGACCACCAGCCCAGCCAGTTCCTTGCTTTGGGGATAGAAGACTATCTAACAGCAGGCACGCCCAGCGCTTATAGCCGAGGGCCTGGGTCGTTGCTCTGCAAGGAGCAGAGTGCTATCTAAAACCTCAACTATGCAAGCAAGGAAGTTACTAAGCACATTTGCTCTTCTTTAAGGAGACAAGCGGCCAGGGTCTGTTACAATTTGTTAACCCAATCATGGGCTACCACACAGGTTCTCTAAAATGGTACACACCTGCAAATTTATGCCTTGAATATGCCATGACCTCATTATTATATCTTTATAATGAAATTGACCTGGAAAATGCAATGTGATAAACCCTACATTAGACAATGACTAAATAAATATTAAATGATATTTGATCATTTAATAAATATTAAATTCCAAATGACATAAGAATGGAGAGAAACTATTATCACTAAATATCACAAAGGGAACATTTAGATCACTCATAATTCTCTTATTTTATTTAAAAATTTTAGATGGACTTAACCTCAGAGGTTAAGGCTTAAGTTTTACAAAACGATTTTATTATATATTTCCTCATATGCCTAATACATTGAATATTTTTATTAAGTCCTAGGTTTTGGAAGAAGTTTAAATAGCTAGGTAAAGCACTCAGCACTGCTGAAGTAAAAGTCCAGTGGAAACCTCTTTCTCATGTCCTCTCTCCAAGGCTCACTTACAAAGTCAGTGAATATAGCTTTCCTTTCTACTTCACTCATGTGTCAGAAAGAACATTCAATCAGATCCGGGTTGGAACTCTGACTCCATCACCAGCTACATGTATGAAGGCAGGCAAGTTCTTAATTTTTCTAAGACTCAAAATTCCTAAAAATAATTAATTCTTATCTTCATTTAAAAATAAAATTATTTTTCTAAAGGAAAAGGAAATCATAGAATACTGCTCCTCCAGGTACAAATAAACTTAACTCCTATGCTAACAAAATCTCTGGACTTGCCCCTAAATGTTGATATTACAGGATCAGCTCCCTTAGACATCTTCTTAAACTGCTCTCAGAATGGTAAAGCTCTGAAATTTTTATATGCAGAGAGGAATCGGAATATTTTATTAATACAGTCAACAAATACATACAGAACTCATCTTGCACTTATGATGCGTGCCAGAGATCATGCTTGGCACAAAATTGAGAGAAAGCCAACCCTTTTCCTCAAAGATATTATAATAACAGAGGAGCTAACCCTCTACATGAATAAGTGTAATACTATAGCACAAGGCAGTAGTGGTGAACATACTTAATATATTGAATAAAAGTTAATATATTCAACATATTGCAATATATTTTAAAAGATTAAATTTTTTACTTTTATGAATTATATCACATAATTCAAAAAGCAATCACTCACATCCCATTGTTATACTTCAATTATTTTACTATGAGCCAGACACTCTTCTAAGTGCTTTGCATGTATTAACTCATTCAATCCTAATACAATCCTGTGAGATAGTTACCATTAGCATCCTCATTTCACAAGTGAAAAAACTCAAGAACTCTGCTTAAGAAATTTGTCCCATTTTACACAACAAATAATTAGCAGAGCTGGTCTTTGAACCTAGACCAGTCTCCAAGGGCCACATTTTTAATTGCTCTGCTATACCACCTCTTTAGATACTTAATAATATATCTTGGAGATTATACCACATCAATATATACAAAACTTTTGTTCTTTTTCCCTGCTGTGTAGTATTCCATTTTATGGCTGTATCATAATTCATTAAATCACCCTCAATGATAAATACTGATTTCTTTCCAATCTTTTGCTATTATAAATAATGCTTCCAAATTTGATGGTAATATATTTTGTAGTATATTGCTACATATGACTCTCTGAAAGGCAAGTCTATGACTATTACAGGACCCTAAACTGGCATTACCCTCATTATTCATCATTTCTCATAGTTACAAGGTAGATTTACTAAGTGCAATGAGAGGTGGAAACAAACTGAACACAATAATAAAAAAAAATCCTACAGATGGTAATAATATTTGAATTAGACCCTAAGATATGGAAAAGTTGATTAATGCAGGTAAATGAGGTACATATAGACTTTATAATAATGAAACAATCTGGGGCATTTTTCACAGACATTAGGATAATAGAGTATTTCTATACCTTAAGTGAATGTAAAGGTCTGATGACTTAAAATTGAACACTACTTTTTGAAGTTAATAGTTAAAAGAAATCATAAAATGGTTCTTATAAGAGTCAGAAATAAATTTTTGTGGTATCATAAAAAATTTCCTAAACCACTGGCATAGCACACTAATGCATTCAAATGCGCCCGTGCAGCTGGAGTAGACGCTGCCACAACAGTTGGTATAATCACAGATGGAATGACTGTAATAGAAGTATAAAAGCAAAAGAGGATAAAGCAAAACCAAATGGCCTTAAATTAGGTGGTAAATCATTCCATTTTAAATCTTGTAGCTCAGAATTCAAACCAAGGGTCCATGTTTGAGGAAACTAATGGAAAATTGACTAGAAATCATTTGAAAGTCACTGAAAAAGAACACTGCATTTATAATGGAAAAAGTATCTCAAATCTCAAATATCTTTAAAGTTCAATGTTAGCAGAACAGTTAAGGAAATCATGTCACTACAACTTGAGGAGATATGAACCATTAAATACTATAAACATGAGTACTATTTTCTTAATCAGGATGCTTTTTGTTCCAAGTGAAAGAATCCCTGTTATACTATCTTAGCAAAAAATAAATGGAAACAACAACAACAACCATAAAAAGAGTGTGGGGGAAGAGATTTATTGACAATACCTGCCCTTAGAGGTAAATAGATATAGGGACCCAAATGATACCACCAGGATTTCCTCTCCCATCTTTTCAGCTCTGCTCTCTGTCTGTGTTGGCTTCATTCTCTTAAACAGCAGACAAGCTGATGACGTAGCTTCAGGGAGCTTCAGCTTTACAACATCACAGTTTGGCAACCTGAATGCAGTAGAGTCTCCCAGCAAGTTCCCAGGAAGGGGCTCTGATTGGCCGACTTGGGCCATACGCTTGTCACTGAGACTCAATCATCACAGCTGTGGAAATGGATTATTACAACTAGTCAGGTCTGAGCCACTTGTGCACACCTTTGATGGGGAGAAGAACCCTAGAATCAAATGACTGAAATAAGGGAGGTGCAACTCCACAATGGACAAAGGGGTGCTGTTACTGGAAGGGGGAGCAGGGAATCCTAGGCAGACAAACACAACAAATGTCCATGTCATGTTGCAACAATGAAAATACTTATTACAAAATGTTAAAAGAATAAAAATTTTATCTATGTTATGATTATAACTATGCAATTTTGAATTCATGTTGACCTGGAGTAAAAGGAGAGTTAATAAATAAAACAAGAACCACTGCCAAAATAAGAAACATTTGGCACTAGTTCTCAATCAGGGACAATTTTGCCTCTATTCCCCACCCCCTGGGATATTTGACATTTTTTATTGTCACAAACAGGAGTGCTACTGGCCTCAAATCCAGTGATGCTGCTAAATATCGTACCATGCACAGAACAGTGCCCCCACAACAAAGAAATATCAGCCCAAGATGTCAATAATGCTGCCATTGAGAAACCTAGCAGAAGTGTAACAGTTGCTGTTTCCTTAATAGAAAGAAGGAAAAAAGGAAGGAAAGAAAGAATTAGAAAAGAAAGGAAATAAAAGGGATGGATGGTGATGGCAGAAAAGATGATGAGAGAATCAGGGATACGAGGATACTGGAAATCAAAACATCTTACTTCTAGTCCCACCTTTACAATTAAGTGGCAGTGTAACCTTGGCAAATTACAGACCCTTGGAGACTCACCTTTCTTACTGATAATATGAGGAACTCAGCTAGTTAATTTGCCTCTGAGTTTCTTCCAGCTCAAAAATTCTGACATTATCTGGGATACTTAAGCAGATTCAGGCATATTTTATTGATCAGTAGGCTCATGGCTAGTTTTAAATCCTGGAATTCCTCACTATTCAGACACATTATAGGATTTCTTACGTTTATCAACATTTTTGATATAAAATGAGTCATATTGCCAGTCTAAAGAAGTTAGTCCCAATAGTTAGGCTTTTTTCTTGAGCACTGGCAACAGTAAAAAATAACACATTCCATTTATCAGTCCTCTTTTTTTTTCAAATTTTTAATTTTTTTTATTAAGACAGAACACACAGATCTGGACTCTTAAAAAAATTCTGTTATGAGTGTAAAAAGGCAAGGGAACTACTTTAGAATAAAGAACATTAAAGAGACATAAAAATCAAACACACTGTGTAAAACTTTATTGGATCCTGGATTTAAAAGGAAACAACAGAAAGAATATGTTATGGACAATCAGGGGGCTGTGAATATGAACTGTATGTTAGATACTGTTATTGATAATAACGTCACCTTTTTAGGTGTCATAATGATATTTTGGCTATGTGGGATAAAGCCCTGTTTTTTAGGAGATGTATGCTGAGACACTTAGAACTAAAGTGTCATGATATTTACCACTTATTTTCAAGGAAATAAGGAAATAGTCAGGGGGGGAAGTCTTCTTTAAGGTATTTATATATCAAGAGAAAAATGTGACAAAAGTTAATATTTGGTGAACTAGGTGAAGAGTATATATATGTTCATTGTTTTCTTCTTTCAACTTTTCTATAGGTTTGAAAATTTATTGTGAAAACAAAGGGAATAAAGAAAAAGCACATGTGTGCTCTACACTGGAATCTGAAACAACATTGTAAAATAATCATAAATTAATAAAAAATGTTAAAAAAGAAAAGAAAAGAAAAAGCACATGTATCTAGACTCTCATGGTAGTAAAGGCTCTTAAAGTTATTTTTTGCAGGGGTGGGGGAGGAGTTTATTTATGAGGTTTATTTATTAATTTTTTTTCTTTAATGGAGGTGCTGGGGATTGAACCCAGGACCTCATGCATGCTAAGCATGTGCTCTACCACTTGAGCTATATCCTCCCCTTAAAGTTCTTTTTTTTTAATTGAAGTATAGTTGATTTACAATTTTGTGTTAATTTCTGGTGTACAGCATAGTGATGTGTGTGTGTGTGTGTGTGTGTATGGCTCTTAAAGTTCTAATGAACTTCTTCAAAGTGCCTAATAGAGAATAGACTGCAGTGTGAATTTAAAGCCTCAGATGACCTGAATTTAAAGCTTCAGATGACCTGCTTCACCCACGCAAACTGCTGATGTATGACTACATGTTATGTTATAAAAGTCATCCACTAATACCACTGATAAAGGAAATGGATTATTAACTTAAAATTAAATGTGATTATAAAGGAAATTTGAAAATCATGTAAGGCCTGATTAGCAAGCAAACAAAACAAACCAGAAAGATACACTTAGAACATTTTTCCAGGAAATATCTTGCCCAATTATCCCCATTATTTATTTCCATATGCCCAATTTGCAAGGAAGAAAATTCTCTTCCCTCACCTTTCCCAAATCAAGCATTGAAAATCAATGGAAAACATCTCATGATTTTTATACTAACATGTGTTGAGCGCTATTGTATTCTGTACTGGAAAGCTTGATCTTTTTTGGTATGTGATGTCTGTGTCATGGAAATGTTAAGTAAATTTTACACAGAAAACTGACTTAGAAATACATCAGAGGCATAGAGTGGGCTACAATTTCAGCATAATTTGTTGGCCAAGTTAGTGACAAAGGGAGGGAAGTGAGACTTTACAGTCTGCCGATGCAAATATGTCACTGTATTCAATGATATAGAATTTCTTTCAAGCCAAAGACCTGGAAAGCCCATCCTTTTGCACAGCAACTGGTATAATCATGTGTACAAGTGACAGTCACACTGCCAGTTAGTTGCAGGGATGGGACTTGAACTGCTTTCCCAAGTCGCCCAAATAAAATGCTCTGAGGATTAGTGTTCTATGTTCTAGGGATCAATGGAGTTCATTCTCTCTGCAGAAAGGTAACTAATGACATCTGCACTATTATTCAAAAGAAATTTTTATCTCTTAGCAAAAGTAGGAAGTAGAATTTATTTTAAGATAACTTTAAGACAGGAGGCCATTATTACTCCCAAATGCGTCTACACTGAATAACTATAATAAATCACAGGATTAAAGAAATTATTTTGGACCAACTTTAACCAATCTCAATAGTTCCATTTACATCATCTTACATTTCTTGATGCCTCTCTGCCTAGCACAGTGCCCTAGAGATTCAATGAATGCTGTTAGTGATCATGCTTGCAACAGTGATGTTGTCAATGATAACTGCTTACAATGAAAATAAAGGAAACTGCTGAATCTATCAACTCAGTGGAAGTTTTGGAAGATAATAAAGTTCTTTATAATTATTTAATCTTGCCTGAGTAAGATTCTTTTGTTTAAAGAGTTTAGCAAAGGTTATAAAATTTAATTAACTCAGAGAGAGTGAAGAATACTTGAGATTTTATTTTCCCTTCGTAATTGCAATCGATATGATAAAATTGTCCTCAAGCAGTCATTCCTGTCACATTAGCATATGCAGTTGCTTTGAAGTCCCAGATGATATATTCTCCCGTTGTTTCATGTTTCTTGACTGTTAAGGTTAATAGAAAGGACTCGCATTCATTAGAATAAAATTGTACTAAAAATATAATTTGACCCAATTAGACAAAGAAGCTCTTGTCTGGGATAAGTGGTAATTCCAGTTGTAGGCAGCAGAGGTAGTTGTTTTCACAGAAAACATGAGATACTAACTGCTCATATTTGAGTTTCTCATTTAATTATAATTTCAAATGTTAAAAACTGATAAATTATTGATCTTAAGTATTATAATTCCTTCTGTCCCTCCTTTTGCCCTTTCTATAGAAAGTTATGTTTTGCTATAGGTCAACACCACCAATTATTTTTTGTTTACTCAGTTTTTAACTCTCTAATTGGGTCCTCAATTACTATGACAAGTATAAATATCCCAGGGTGGACCCTACCATAATTATATCACTATTATAAAATGACTGTTTCTTGCTGCTCCTGTGAGAAGGTTTTAAATTAAATTTAAGTAATATTTATTAAATAATCATGATGTACAATGTACTGTGGAAGGTGGCATGGGAAAAACAAAGAAGAACACATGCCTACTCTAGTTCAAGAGGTTTGAAGCAAGAGTCTGGGGATAATTAACACAAGACATTCACCTCTGGAAACTATTTATTTGCAGATCCTCTCATGTGACTGACTATCTTAGGGCTGAGGAAGTGTCTTGAGATGAGACCCTAGTGTCAACATTGAGAAGGACAAGACCATATCCACATTGATCTATCTGGCCCCTCCTTTCTCCCTAACAAATGTTGCCACTAGAGCAATTAGCTCTGTTTACTGCATAATCAGTGGGACTCTGGGTGACTGACTTACTCTCACCTTCAGTATCTCCAACAGTAAAATGAGGATAATCACACCAACTTTAGTGGATTATATTGGTGACCGAATGAAATATTGAATACAAAAGTATCTCTACAGTGCCTGGCACCTACAGGTGCTCAATAAAAATCAGTTCATTTTCTCCTTCTGAGTGTCTCCCAGCAGCACATCTACCCAACTGGAATATCTAGACGGTCTGGACCACAAAGGAGTATGGTGAAGAAAAATGATAATACTAGGCTGATGGCCAGTGATCATTCTAGCTGCTACTTTTAGGATGCTGACTTTGAAGCTTCTATGCTGAATATTTTTTTCTTTTTAATTTGTGTCTGTTTCCCCTGCTCCCCACATTCCTCACCCACTATTGCCACTCTGAGAATTCTTACAACCCAAGGCTCCTTTGAGTACCTTATTTTCATAAAGTTCAGCTTTTTAAAAAAAGTTGGAGCTATAAGCACAGCAAAGCACACAAATGTTGATAAAGGAATAATTTAGATGGTACCGTGAGAGCAAAGACAGGAATAATACAAATAGTAATTTAACATATTTCATTTTTCTTATTAGGTGGAGAATTGGGCAAGATTCTCAAGAGAGAACAAGTAACTTTGATCATTTTAAGTATGGTAAAAATCATTTTAAGACATTGCCAAAGAGTCAAGAGATAATGATAAGGCCTATTAAACTAGATTATATTCATTTTTATTGTATTCATGAGGAACTGTAACATTTTTACTACACTGAAGTACATATGAGTGAGTGTTATCTTCACATGTTTGAAACTCTAGTCAAATCAGTAAGGATAGCCCATTGTTTTACCCTCATTAAATAGAGGGAACAAATAAATAATTCAACCAAAAACTGGTATCTGTTACACTGATCATGCATTCTCTTAAAAATAAATATAGAAATATCTCTGAATAAATGTCCTGAAAGCTATACTGGGACTGTATTAGAGAAAACCTTTCCTTTGTCTTGATTAAAGTAAAGGAATTGTACAAAAATTGAAGTAACAAGGGCCAACATAACTATAACATTTGGGAATATGTTTACTAAAAACATTATTTCTGGCAGTATTTTTATTCAGTGAATTTTTTTTGTCTAACAAGAGAATATTTTACAGTGAAAATGCACAACCTCATTTTATTTTTTCTGCTGAACTCAAGGTAATACAATTAAACCCAACAATTTCTAGAGTTCAGCAATACTAAAATAGCTAAACAGCTAAAGTGGTATTGATTAATTATTCATGAAAATGTAATTTTGTTGGTAATTTGACATTATTTAGTAAAGGGCTTAATTTCCTATCTTAAAATTATTATTTCCAATTAGAAAGTCTTACTCCAAATAATTTTGTATTTTGTTTGTAATAGCAAAAAATTTACTTAAAATGGCTGGAGGCAAAAATGGAATAAATCTCTGAGCCTGGAAAGTCATAACATTTCAATATAATCTAATGAGTAGAGTGGATCAGTAATGCAGAATCATTGTCGACTATTTCTGCTCTTCTCCCTGGCACCGCAGTGAAGCACAGTGATTGGAGTATCAAGAATTTCAGGCAAGAGCCAAAGTCATTTAAATTTTTATTGCTACATTTAGTCCTTGGCTTTAAACAAACCAAAAAGAGAAGAACCCTCAAAAAAGTAATTTACTAAATCATGATACCAATCAAATCATGAAAAATCAAATGGCAAGATTTAGCTTTCCTTGGGTTCTTTTTGTGTTGCTAAGACATTAGACAGGTCTAACTGACAAGCAATATTTTGCTCTCTTGACCAGGCTGAGGATAAGGGCATAGAGACTGAGGCTGTCTTCTTATTTGATAAGTAAGATGCTTTTGCTGCACTTCCCTCTTACTCTAATTGCCCTTGGGATGATTAACATTGGTTCCAAACTCCCAGTCCACAGTCTAATCAATTTGAGGAGGCTCCAGTAAACTTGCTAGGCAACTTAGGCCAATGACCATCAAAAATTCTATAATTCCTAGATAAACAAGTTCATACTGTATAACACAGGGAACTATATTCAATATCTTGTAGTAACTTATGGTGAAAAAGAATATGAAAACAAATATATGTATGTTCATGTACACAAGAAATTGACACAACATTGTAAACTTCACTAAAAATATATATATTTTTAAAAATTCTATGATTCCTTGGAGAAACTATCAAAGAATCAAAATGTTGGTCATTAGCATAAAATACACACATGCACACACACTGCAACAGTGATTTTTAAACATAGCATAATGTTTCTTTTTTCCAGTTGAAATTTTGAATTTGAATT
Source organism: Camelus ferus (assembly GCF_009834535.1). Lineage (NCBI taxonomy): Eukaryota > Metazoa > Chordata > Mammalia > Artiodactyla > Camelidae > Camelus > Camelus ferus. The sequence continues at coordinate 51,964,870 of NC_045698.1, forward strand.
CATTTCACTGAGCATCTAAAGGATCAGAGAAAATCATAAATCTATATTCATTTTTTAAATCATTTAATGTATTCACAACATTGTAAACTGACTATACTTCAATAAAAAAATCCATCTGGAAAAAGCAAAAAAAAAAGTAAAATAAAATGTATTGTTTTTCTCCTATATAATAGTTACTGAGCTGATCCCAATGACTATAGATAATAATGGCAACAGGAAATATTTACTGATTACCCTGTGCCAAACACTAAGTTCTTTGCATGCCTCAATCATTTACAACAACCCACATAAGCATAAATAAAGCATGGTTCCTTCTCTTAGATTGGGCAAGAAAGGCCCCACTCTTGTCTTCCTCTGGTTGTACCACTCTCTGCAAGACAAGGGGACGTGCCCAGCCAGACCTCCCTCCTCCCTTCTTAACTACTTTGATTACCCAAGGTCTTGGCGATGCCTGACTATAGCCCCAAGATCACTTCGGGGACTGAGTGACTCTTTCCCCTTTGTCCATCTTCCTGAGAGTGGACCATGCCACCCGGTTGCACCTGTAAGCCCTTAGATCAGCTTTGAGAGTTCATCACTGTCTTCTCTCTGACACATTTTCTTCATGTGGCTCTTGGGTCACCATTCACTCTGGTTTTTCACCTAACTCACCTGTTTTGTCTCCTTTGCTATTTCCTCCTCATATCCCCAACATCTGAAAGCACCCGAGGGCCCAGTCTTTAGCCCTCTTTTGTCTTTGTAGTCTGTTATAAATGGTATCATTCTGTCTCATTGTTTTAAGTAAAATCTGTATAATGACAACTCTCAGATTTATATTTCTAGTTCTCACTTTTTCCCTGAAATCCACTCTTATACCTCTAACTGCTTACTTGATATTGCCACTTAATTTTCTAAAGCTGTCTGAACATGTACAAAACTAAACTTTTATTTATCTACCACCTCAACCTACTTTCCCTACAGCCTTCCCCATTTCAGCAAGTGACAACTTTATTCTTTCAGTTGCTTAGGCCAAGAAACTCAGTCATTCTTATCCCCTCTCTTTCATTTCATATCCAGTCTATTGGCAAATCCTGTAGGTTCTACTTATAAAATATTAAGAGTGTGATTACTCCTCATCCTTCTGCAACTACCACTCAAATCCAGTTCATGGACCTCTTCCATCTGGGCTATCCATCTAGATCAGGGATCAGCAAACTGTGCTGTAAAGACCCAGAGAATAAGTATTTTAGGCTTTGCAGGCCGCATTATAGTCCCTGCTGCAACCGTTCCACTCTGCTGCTGTAGGCTGAAAGCAGCCACAAAACAAATGAATGGGTGTGGCTATGTTCCAATAAAACTTTATTCACAAAAACAGGCAGTGGGCCTGTTTGGCCCATAGACTGTAGTTTGCTGACTCCTGATCTGGATTACTGCATAGTCCACTAACTGGCCTCCCTATTTCCACCCTTCTTAAGATCAAGATAGACATGCTAGTTTGGAGTAGAAAGAGGGAAGAAGGGGGAAATGAGTAAAAATACAGATCATGTGAATGTGAACAGAAAAAGGAGATCATTCACAGCCATATATTCCTGGCTAAGTAGTACAACAATCAGCTATTGACCTTCAAGGGGCTAGATCTGGGTGAAACTAAGATTACAGGGACCTCATCTCCTGTGATATTCCTCCCCATCCCAGCCTGTAAAGACAGTCAATCTGCACTCCAGGCACCAGCACTGAATTCCCCTTTTGCATAGGCTGTTGGGAAAGCTGTTTCCTCTCTTGGGAATACCCTTCTCTCTACTCTCTGTCTGAGTTCTGGCTATCGCCTACTCATTGTACAAACTCAGCTTAGACAGCACTGATTCTAAGAAGTTTTCGCTGATTTTCCTCTTGCTTGGTTTGGATTCAGAAACACTCCTTTGAGCTCCTCCCATTGCCCCGGTACAAGTTCTCGATCTCTGTTCATCCTGAAGTCCTATTGTGATTTGTAGGTCTACAGAAGGAGCAAAGCAGTAAAACCTTCTCTTCTGGAAACGGATAGAGTTTTCCTGAGGGAGAGGCAAGCGGTGCTAGATTGAGAGGTTTGGTGAAGAGGCTGTGTAGAAGCAGAGATCAGCACAGCCAATCAGGA